>NC_084752.1:41831607-41896607 GCF_033978785.1 Entelurus aequoreus | reverse complement strand
TTTTGAATTTTAATCATAATAAGTTTGAAGAAATATTTCACAAATATTCTTCGTCGAAAAAACAGAAGCTACAATGAAGAATTAAATTAAAATGTATTTATTATTCTTTACAATAAAAAAAATAAATGTACTTGAACATTGATTTAAATTGTCAGTAAAGAAGAGGAAGGAATTTAAAAGGTAAAAAGGTATATGTGTTTAAAAATCCTAAAATCATTTTAAAGGTTGTATTTTTTTCTCTAAAATTGTCTTTCTGAAAGTTATAAGAAGCAAAGTAAAAAAATAAATGAATTTATTTAAACAAGTGAAGACCAAGTCTTTAAAATATTTTCTTGGATTTTCAAATTCTATTTGAGTTTTGTCTCTCTTAGAATTAAAAATGTCGGGCAAAGCGAGACCAGCTTGCTAGAAAATAAATAACATTTAAAAAATAGAGGCAGCTCACTGGTAAGTGCTGCTATTTGAGCTATTTTTAGAACAGGCCAGCGGGCTACTCATCTGGTCCTTACGGGCTACCTGGTGCCCGCGGGCACCGCGTTGGTGACCCCTGCTTTATAATGTTCATACATCTTGCTAAAAAGAAGCATCATGTTACTCATACCGTTTGGAAGGAAGGAAGGTCAAGCATTTTCGTAGTAACTCCAGAACATTCTCAGGCAGGCCCTGTAAAAAAAAATGTGTTTAAAGACAGCATTCTAAAATGTGTAGTTCAGTTGTACCAAAAGCTGGAGTTGGACAAAACGCAAACATTTAAAGAGTTGAGCATATTTTAGGCAAAAGGCCCAATCTCTACTATAAGTATTGCTGTGATTGAATGAAAAGCACTATACTCATATTATTTAAAGGGTCCCTCTAATGCTGACATAATTACTTTAATTTCATAGTTCTGGGGGTAAAAAATAATATTGACAAGTAAAATTTCCCCCAGAATAAACACATAATTTTAGTCTTGTTTTCTATCGAGTCTCAGCACATTTTGTAACGCCCACTTTTAGGCATCAGCCTATTGATGTGACCTACAGAAGACTGGAGGCAATTTTATATTGCGCAGTATGTGTTTTGCTAGCATCTTCATCCGCAATAACGACATTTCAAAGAATGATCAAATGTGTCTGCCAGATGCATTGTTGCAAGGTTGTAGCAATACAACTAAAGAAGAGATCAGCCTGCATGCATTTGCCAAATGATGTCAACATGAGGAAAGTATGGACCTCTCCAGTCAAATTGACTGGTGCAAAATGTGACGGACCAAGCGGGAAGAGTGAAATTTGCAGCCATCATTTAATTGATAGTAGGGGTGTAACGGTATACAAAAATTTCGGTTCGGTACGTTCCTCCGTTTAGAGGTCACGGTTCGGTTCATTTTCGGTACAGTAAGAAAACAACAAAATATAAATTTTTGGGTTATTTATTAACCAAATTTGTAAACAATGGCTTTATCCTTTTAACATTGGGAACACTATAATAATTCTGCCCACGTTAATCAACATTAAACTGCCTCAAGTTGTTGCTCAGATTAAATACAATGACAAAACTTTTCTTCTGCATATAAAAAGTGCAACAGTAAACAGTTTCAAGTCAACTCATCATGCTTAATTTATGACAGCATTTGGGAAGTCTGTAGTTGATTTTTATTATGTAAATGTTATATTTTTATCAACATGTGATAGCAGGGACCCTGCCATTCAAAACTAGGCTGCTGCATTACTAATGATTAAAGGCCTACTGAAAGCCACTACTAGCGACCACGCAGTCTGATAGTTTATATATCAATGATGAAATCTTAACATTGCAACACATGCCAATACGGCCGGGTTAACTTATAAAGTGCCATTTTAAATTTCCCGGGAAATATCCGTCTGAAAACGTCTCGGTATGATGACGTTTGCGCGTGATGTCACGGATTGAGCGGAAGTATCGGGACACAATTGTGTCCCAATACAAACAGCTCTGTTTTCATCTCAAAATTCCACAGTATTCTTGACATCTGTGTTGGTGAATCTTTTGCAATTTGTTTAATGGACAATGAAGACAGCAAAGAAGAAAGCTGTAGGGGGGATCGGTGTATTAGCGGCTGGCTGCAGCAACACAAACAGGAGGACTTTGAGTTGGATAGCAGACGCGCTACCGTGAGTAGGCAGCATTCTTCCAAACATTTGATCGCTTGCCCGTACGTGCGTGCCGCTATGTGCATGTCACGTACGTAACTTTGGGGAAATATATGTGCTGTATGAACTTTGCGGAAGTGAACGGTACTTTGGGCTGTGGGATTGAGTGTGTTGTGCGGTTGTTTGAGTTGTATTGGCGGGTTATATGGACGGGAGGGGGGAGGTGTTTGTTATGCGGATTAATTTGTGGCATATTAAATATAAGCCTGGTTGTGTTGTGGCTAATAGAGTATATATATGTCTTGTGTTTATTTACTGTTTTAGTCATTCCCAGCTGAATATCAGGTCCCACCCGCCTCTCACAGCATCTTTCCTATCTGAATCGCTTCCACTGTCCTCTAATCCTTCACTCTCACTTTCCTCATCCACAAATCTTTTATCCTCGCTCAAATTAATGGGGTAATCGTCGCTTTCTCGGTCCGAATCGCTCACGCTGCTGGCGTCCATGATTGAAAACAATGTGCAGATGTGAGGAGCTCCACAACCTGTGACGTCACGCTACTTCCGGTACAGGCAAGGCTTTTTTTTATCAGCGACCAAAAGTTGCGAACTTTATCGTCGTCGTTCTCTACTAAATCCTTTCAGCAAAAATATGGCAATATCGCGAAATGATCAAATATGACACATAGAATGGATCTGCTATCCCCATTTAAATAAGAAAATCTCATTTCAGTAGGCCTTTAATGTAACTATAGCTGAAAAAAATAGTACTAAAGCAATAGGAGAGACTATTCATCCCTGAACACCATGGAGTTCATGTAGGCTTAATGATGCACTTACATTATTATATCAACTATCAGAGACAGAAACTCTTCATTTAACATAATGTCCTTTTTTGCTGCTTCAACACAACTCAATCAACACAGAAAAAGGTAAAGTGAAATAACAGACAGACAGGGCTTTGCTGTCCGTAACACACACACACACCGCAAAATGAGCTAACGTTACGCTAAAAGCTAATTAGCCTTCACCTCAAGTCAGGACTGCGAGCGAGCTGAGCTGCCTTTTATATTTCTAGAAGGTCAACGGGCTCATAGTGATGTTACTAGTAGTTGACTGGGAGGTGTTTATTATCATTTGTGGAGAGTCCGCTGCCTGATGCTTACCTGCTAAACGCTAAGCACTGACTACATGCGCTCTGAATACGCACTGCTGATTGGCTGTTACCGCTCTGTTTGTAACCAATCAGATGGTTGTGTGGGCGGGACAATGCTGGGTGCTGTGTAGAGGACTGACAGAAACACAGGCAGAAGGAAGCGGAGGCGGCTACTTAATATGTCCGTGTGGAAACTTGTTCGGTACACCTCCGAACTGAACCGAAACCCCCGTACCGAAACGGTTCAATACAAATACACGTACCGTTACACCCCTAATTGATAGAGACTTCAAAGAAGAAGGGTTTTAGTTAGAGTTTGGATAAAAAAAAAACATTTAAAAGGCTGAAGCCAAATGCAATCTCAGAAACCAGGAGCACCCTCAACGGGGAAAATAACTTGCAGGAAAACAATGAAGAAAGAAGAACAAAAACGAGAGAAAAATAAGATATTCGCTAGATATTTTGCATCTTCTTCTGATGTTTTCCTCAAGATGCTTGAGGAAAGAGCATGAGGTAACACAGGCTATTGTGTATTTATGGAGGAGATGGAAAAGCAGGGAATGGCATTTGTCTTTGCTCATAATGTTAATCACATCATCCATCCATCAGTTTTCCACCGCTCGTCCCTCTTGTGGTCGCGGGAGGGCCGGAGCCAGTCCAAGTTGGAGGGTACGCCATTGTAGTTTGACGTTGCAGTCAATAAACCCCTCTGTTTTCTTTATCCTCTTGTTGTGGGGCAGACTGGCTCGCGCATGTACATGCATCCTACGCTGTTGCCATTTCTTCAACAAAGTAGTGTATAGTTCGGACCTATTTTTGTCAGTTGACTCCATATGGAAGGCCAAAAAAGAACATGGCTGACGGGGAGAAGATGCTGTCGAAGTGGAGGTACGTAAATAAGACGGCGCATTCTGACGAGACAGTCAGAAAGCGATATGAAGATGGTCTGTAAAACATCATCTATGTAACATATTGACCAAAGAACCCCCATTACATGTTATGTAGACCACAAGGAAGTGTTTTAAATTAATTCATTTAATCTGAGGCTGAGTTGACTTGAAATTGTTTAATGTTGCACTTTTTATATGTAAAAGAAAAGTTTTGTCATGTTATTTAATCTGAGCAACAACTTGAGTTAAGTTAAGTTAAAGTTAAAGGCTGTTTAATGTTGATTAACGTGGACCCCGACTTAAACAAGTTGAAAAACTTCTTGGGGTGTTACCATTTAGTGGTCAATTGTACGGAATATGTACTGTACTGTGCAATCTACTAATAAAAGTCTCAATCAGTCAATCAAAAAAAAGCACTTTATATGTACAAAGATTTTGTTAAGAAACCGATCTGAGCCGTATCTTATTTAGTTTTTATTTTATATATGTTGACCACATTAACCCTGGCAATGGACCCTGTGTGTATATGTATGTTATGCCATTCTTTACAAATTTGGTAAATAAATAACCAAAAAATTTATATTTTGTTGTTTTCTTACTGTACCGAAAATGAACCGAACCGTGACCTCTAAACCGAGGTACACTACCGTTCAAAAGTTTGGGGTCGCATTGAAATGTCCTTATTTTCAATGAAGATAACTTTAAACTAGTCTTAACTTGAAAGAAATACACTCTATACATTGCTAATGTGGTAAATGACTATTCTAGCTGCAAATGTCTGGTTTTTGGTGCAATATCTACATAGGTGTATAGAGGCCCATTTCCAGCAACTATCACTCCAGTGTTCTAATGGTACAATGTGTTTGCTCATTGGCTCAGAAGGCTAATTGATGATTAGAAAACCCTTGTGCAATCATGTTCACACATCTGAAAACTGTTTAGCTCGTTACAGAAGCTACAAAACTGACCTTCCTTTGAGCAGATTGAGTTTCTGGAGCATCACATTTGTGGGGTCAATTAAACGCTCAAAATGGCCAGAAAAAGCGAACTTTCCTCTGAAAGTCGACAGTCTATTCTTGTTCTTAGAAATGAAGGCTCAAACACAAAATTGTTTGAGTGACCCCAAACTTTTGAACGGTAGTGTACGTACCGAACCGAAATTTTTGTGTACCGTTACACCCGTAGTTTTAAATGTTGAAAAAAAATCATGATATGACCCTTTTAAGGCAGGTTTAAAGACTACCTTGATGGTTTCCAGGCAACCGTGCTCCTCACCCAGGACGGTGACAATGTCGTCCATACAGCCTATTATAAGAAGATCCAGTTCAACATCACAGCAGACGTCTCACAAAGCTCGCAAGATTTAAAATAATTGGAAGAATACTACTTTTTTTTTTTTTTTTTAATCAGTTAAAGACTCTCACCCAGAGTTAGAATGAACTTCAGCTTCTCACTTATGTCAATGTTGTGCAGCAGCTTTCGACCCTGAAACAAAAGAAGTCAGGTGAAAGAGTCCGCACTTGACAAGCGTGGCGAGATTTGTTATTTTTGTTTTGGTTCTTACAACACACAATTCAAAAAGCAGAACTCCCAGCGACCACACATCCGTTTTGGGTCCGGAGGGTCGCGGCGCTGTATTGTGGGAAGGGTCACTGGGGTGGAAGGAACTCTGAGCGATCACCTCTGGGGCAAGGTATGATGGGTACCTGAGGATCCCAGAAACAACTTTTAATTTGGTTAAATAAGTTATGTTAACTTGAAATTGTAACTGATTTATTACACTTTGTAAATCTTACAGTGATATTGTTTTCATGAGTCATGTACCCTTAGACATCCTTCCTCTTTTCAAAGTGCAAAATATTACTACACAGACACTCAAAGTGCTTTTAAAATCCCCAAATTCCCAAAACTCAAAGTTTGAATACACCTTTAGGTATAGAACTCATGCGGCTCTAAAGCCGCATGATGCTCTTTAGCGCCACCCTACTGGCTCCCTGGACCTCTTTCAGAGATGTGTGGAAATGGAAAAAGATGAAGAAAAAATATATTTTTTGTTTCAATATATTTTCTGTAGGAGGACAAACATGACACAAACCTTCCTAATTGTTAGAAATCCCACTGTTTATGTTAAACAGGCTTCACTGATGAGAGTATTTGGCGTGCACTGTTTTGTCCCACTAATTTCAGCGATCCTTGAACTCACCATAGTAAAACTTTCTCCGACGCTGCCACAGAAGGACGTGTTTTACGCCCACACCTTCTTTGCCTCATTTTGTCCACCAAACGTTTTATACTGTGCGTGAATGCACAAAGGTGAGCTTTGTTGACGTTATTGATTTGCTAGAGTACTTATCAGACATATTTGGTCAATGCATGACTGCAAGCTAATTGGTGCTAACATGCTAAATAGGCTAGCTGTATGTACGTATTGCATCATTATGCCTTGGTTGTAGGTATATTTCAGGTCATTTAATTTCCTTTACTTGTATGCTCTGTGTATTTAATGTATATTTGTATGTCTCATGACACATTATCTGCGTGTAATATTGGCTGCATTTCTGATAGTTGTTTGTGTGCCATGTTGTTCCAGACCACAGCAAACGTTACCCAGCTCGCAAAGATTGCAATAAATCCATTAGAAGAAGACAGCCTGCCGTTTCCTCTAACTTGGACACACACATCTCTACCTTTGGCCATTCTAAGCCAGTCATTTCCAGAACTTATCTCATCCTTTGAGAATCCTCCATTTTACTAATAATTTCCAATGTTGCAAAAATGCGTAGAATAAAAATTAAAATACAACATTTCTGTCAACAAAGATTTGCGTCAGCCTTTTGTAGTAGGCTAATGTAGCTAATATAGACACTTACATCATGTGTTGTCTTCATTATAACTTATATAAGGCTTTTTAATTTTTTCCGTCTCCAGACAGATTTTTTTATTTATTTTTTGGTCCAATATGGCTCTTTCAACATTTTGGGTTGCCGACCCCTGGTCTAGAAGAAATAGCATACCCAATTGGAAAGTCCACATCAGCGCCGTGATCAGTCATGTGATAGAAGCCAAACTTGGCCAGCTTTACGTTCCCCTGCAAACAAAAAACATCCGCTCACACAGTCCACTCAAGCTCAAACTAAGCTTCATGTTGAAGCTACCTCGCGGTCCAGGAGCACGTTGTTGACACTCAGGGCTCTGTGCACCATACCGTGTTTGTTCATGAAGGCCAGACCTTCGAGGACCTCGTAGGCAAGCTGCAAAACCCTCTCTGGGCTTGTGACAAAAAACACACATACACAAAAATTAAGCACCAGAAGAAGGTTAATTTGTATTTCCAAAACATATTTGTTTTGCTTTTCCTACTTTTTACTCACTTTGTGCAACCTGGCGCCACAACTACAAATAGATTGCAGTTATGTGCACTGCAAAAAGTGAAATCTAAGTAAGATGAAATATCTCAAATAAGGGTGATATTTGCTTATTTTCTGTCTGGTAAGATAATTCTTCTCACTAAGCAGATTTTATGTTAGAGTGTTTTACTTGTTTTAAGGGTTTTGCTCCTAAATGATGTCAGTAAGATATTACAGCTTGTTGCTGAGATTTGATGAGCTATATTGAGTAAAACATGCTTGAAAGTAGAATATCAACTGTTGCAAAGCTGTGTCATCAACACTCACAAGTAGAAAACTACTTTTTTAAAGTCATCATTTCTTATTTCAAGCATGTAAAAAAAAATCATGACTTTGACACAATTGTGTCTCATAATTAAAACAGATGACAGCCAAATGGACTTTGCTGTTTTATTTTCAATAAAACAATAGAAAACACGTACTCATATAGTAGTACAGTTGGCACAGTACAGCAAACTGACAGTTAATATTTAAACATTTAACATGTGACATTTCTAACAATTTTGAACAGAAATAGTTCATGCACATTCAGATGAATTCTTCAAAATTACAATTAAAAATGTTTTGGCCATGAACACACTTACAGCATAATACATCACAGTTTCATATCATTTCACTTTACATCATGTCCGAAAAGGAGTAGGTAGAAGCAAAGCTTATTTAATCCTACCCCTTTCCCACTTCAGAGCGTTTACAAATATATACATTCATTTACTGACGTTTTTATGATAAAATAACATCTGTGAATTAGTATACACAACAGTTTTGTAATATGTAATTAATTAATTCAGTCATTATTAACATACTGAGATGAAGAATATCTTATTTTCAATAAGTTTGAAAGTATTTCTCATAATTCTTCTTCTTTGTACTTTGTAAGCCCCATTAATTTGAACAACCTCTTAAACTGGATCATATCAGTACAATGTTTGACTTCTTTACTCAATCCATTCCATAATTTAATTCCACATACTAAAGGTTCGAAGTGTTGTACGTGCATACAAATGTTTTAAATTAGATTTGTTGTACATTCTTTGGTAGCAGGTTATAGTTTGCTATGTGCATCATTTTAGCTGTTTGCAATTTTACCAAATCACCGAACTTTCATATTTTTGACTCAATAAATAAAGTGTTTGTATGTTCTCTATATCCAACATTATGTATTATTCTAATTGATCTTTTTTGTAACACGGTTAGCGAATGTAGCGCACATTTGTAGTTATTTCCCCATATTTCTGCACAATAACTCAGATATGGTAACACTAGCGAGCAGTAGAGAATAGGAAGTCATTTTTTGGCCCAGGACGTATTTTGCTTTATTCATTATTGAAATGTTTTTTGCCACCTTATGTTGTATGTTTTGTATATGAGATTTCCAGTTCATTTTATCATCTATTAATACTCCCAAAAATATTGTTTCTTTCACCCTTTCAATATCTACTCCGTCTATTTGTATTCGTGTATATCTCTGCATCTTTAAAGCTGGAGTTTACTTTGGCGTTCAAAGAAAAGTGGCTAAAGATTATGAAGTCTTTTTGTGGGAAAAAAAATTGTAAAACATGTTTAATATTATTATTGTACAAATAAATGTGTCCTTCTTTATGACTTACACCTATAAATACCTGGTACTCTCTGCAGTTGAGGAAGTACACGTCCCTACCACTATATACGGATTCCACATTCCTGCCCTTATTTTGATTTTTTTTTAACAACATTCTTACCTGACTTTGTGTCCTTGTTTTTGGAAATCGCTCAAACCGCTCTCGTAGTGTTCGGCGACAACAATGAGACGTTCTGCAGATGTCAACATCAAAGACACAATGGCAACATTTCTTTGTATTCAGCACACAAGTGGGCACCTAATTCAATGATCCTACCGTGCTTTCCTCTGGAGATGTCCACATACTGGCACAGTCTGGGATGGGTGATGGTCTTTAGGATTTGGAACCGTCCCAGAATTTTGATGGAGTTAGGGGTGAGGGGAAGGCCGTTGCTCCCACAGACATCATGGGGGAGAGCCGAGGCAAAGAATGTGAAAGCGCCCAGCTGTGCATCCTTCAGGGGCTGCATCCTGCATTGATTGATTGATTGAAACTTTTATTAGTAGATTGCACAGTTCAGTACATATTCCGTACAATTGACCACTAAATGGTAACACCTGAGTAAGTTTTTCAACTTGTTTAAGTCGGGGTCCACGTTAATCAATTCATGGTACAAATATATACTATCAGCATAATACAGTCATCACACAAGTTAATCATCAGAGTATATACATTGAACTATTTACATTATTTACAATCCGGGGGGTGGGATGAGGAGGGTGTGGTTGATAACAGCATACTTCAGTCATCAACAATTGCATCATCAGAGAAATGGACATTGAAACAGTGTAGGTCTGACTTGGTAGGATATGTACAGCGAGCAGAGAACATAGTGAGTTCAGATAGCATAAGAACAAGTATATACATTAGAAATACATTTGATTAATTACATTTGGTTGTTTACAATCCGGGGAGGTGGGATGTGGAAGGGGGGGGGGGTGTTAGTCAAGGGTTGAAGTCAATATTTCAGTGTTGAAGTCAAATAAAAAGATCCTTGACATGACAGAAAATAGAACACTGACTGTGACAAAAACAGTAATTTGCAGGTTTACACGTTACAGGAGTGCACGTAAATCATTCTGTCTGGGATGCTGAGTTCAACGCCGAAGCCCCTGAACACAACACCCGAATTGTTGGCTTTCCGGGTACGAAACCACGGAGTTTAAAATACGCATATTACCTGCGAAATGTGTCCCTACTCCCACTTGACGGGAAAGAGACCTGTCGGTCCGAGAAGCATGTACAAAATGTTGATGTTTGGATATATTCTTATTTGAAATCCACCTAACTCTGGCGAAAGCAGTGAACGTGACATGTGACGTCATAATCATGCGCTCCAAATGCTACTTCTTTTTTATTTTTATTTTTTATAATTGCGGTTATAAGATTTAAATAAAACACAAAATTATAAGAATGTCTTCCTCCTTTTTTTATTGTTCCAATTAGTTACATTTAGAGTCGACAAGTTATACACATGCAAATGACTTGGACACGCTCAGCGGTAGCAACGATATACACACTATGTGGCGGGATGGTACTACTACATCCATGTGTTATACAGATCTACAGTATGGGGTCCTAATTTTGGTATTCGTGCGCCTGCCTGTTTGCCAAAGTCCTGTTAGCCTAGCCGGCTAACACAGAGCCCACTTCCGACACCGGAGTGAACGACAGCAGTCCATGTAAGTTTCAACGGTGCTATAATAAAACGGCAAATGTTTTTAAATTGGTGTTAAAAGTAGTATTAAGTTAACGTTGCCTCCGTCATTTTTGTAGTGACACATTCGAAATTAGTGACAGCTAGCAAGCTTCATTTGGCTTACCATGTATTGGAATACGGTACACGAAGCAAGACATGAGAGTATGTATAGTCAAATGTTGTAATATTACATTGTATTCTTTTCATTTACCCAATTTACACACAGACAAATAGTTCTCAAAATTACAGTATTTGGTGTTTGCTGTTGAAGTTGTTCCCCATTTGCCAAATAATACAATTTGAAACGTGCGTGTTTTTTTTTTAATATCAATGACTTTGTTGAAGTGTAGACCGACTAACCATTTAGGGGGACACATGTAGTCTGCTGCTATTTTAAGAGTGTAGTTCCTCTTCAGACTGTCAGGTGGCGCTGCTACTGCACTTTTGTAGTCACCATAGTGCTGGGGTCGGCAACCCAAAATGTTGAAAGAACCATATTGGACCAAAAATGCAAAAAATACAATCTCACTGGACAAATTAAAAGCCTCATATAAGTGTTATAATGAAGGCAACACATGATGTAAGTGTCTATATTAGCCTACTATCAAAGGCTGACGCAAATTTTCGTTGACAGAAATTTTGTATTCTACACATTTTTGCAACATTGGAAAACATTAGTAAAATGGAGGCTTCTCACAGGATGAGAAAACTTCTGGAAATGACTGGCTTAGAATGGCCAAAGGTTTAGACTTAGACTTAGACTTAGACTTCCTTTTTATTGTCATTCAAATTTGAACTTTACAGCACAGATAAGAACAAAATTTCGTTATATAAGCTCATGGTAGTGCAGGATAAAAAAGTAATAAGGTGCATGTATAAATAAATATATATAAATATATATAAAATAAATAAATATATATAAATAAATACATAGATTACTGTACAGATAAATATATTGCACTTTTTCACATGCGTCCACGTTTATGGATGTATGTTATATTGTCTTTTTTATTCCAGCGAGTTAATCCATTTTGGGGGGAGTTGAGGGGATAATTTAATTATAGATATACATACACTACCGTTCAAAAGTTTGGGGTCACATTGAAATGTCCTTATTTTTGAAGGAAAAGCACTGTACTTTTCAATGAAGATAACTTTAAACTAGTCTTAACTTTAAAGAAATACACTCTATACATTGCTAATGTGGTAAATGACTATTCTAGCTGCAAATGTCTGGTTTTTGGTGCAATATCTACATAGGTGCATAGAGGCCTATTTCCAGCAACTATCACTCCAGTGTTCTAATGGTACAATGTGTTTGCTCATTGGCTCAGAAGGCTAATTGATGATTAGAAAACCCTTGTGCAATCATGTTCACACATCTGAAAACAGTTTAGCTCGTTACAGAAGCTACAAAACTGACCTTCCTTTGAGCAGATTGAGTTTCTGGAGCATCACATTTGTGGGGTCTATTAAACGCTCAAAATGGCCGGAAAAAGAGAACTTTCATCTGAAACTCGACAGTCTATTCTTGTTCTTAGAAATGAAGGCTATTCCACAAAATTGTTTGGGTGACCCCAAACTTTTGAACGGTAGTGTACATACACATTATAGATGTGTATGTCTCAATGTGTATGTCTAAATTAAAGGAAACGTCAGGCTGTCTTCTTCTAATGGATTTATTACAATCTTTGCAAGCTGGGTAACGTTTGCTGTGGTCTGGAACAACACGGCACACAAACAACTATCAGAAATGAAGCCAATATGACATTAAGATAATGAGTCATGAGACATGCTTATTTAAATTAAATACACAGAGGACATAAGTAAACAAAATTATATGAGCTCAAATATACCTACAAACGAGGCATAATGATGCATACAATATGTCATGGATTGACCAAATATGCCTGATAAGCAGTCCAGCAAATCAATAAAATCAACAAAGCTCATCTTTGTGCATTCGCGCACAGCATAAAACGTTTGGTGGACAAAATGAGACAAAGAAGGAGTGGCATAAAACACGTCTTCCCGTGGCAGCATCGGAGAAAGTTGTACCTGTAAACAAACTACGATGAGTTCAAGGATCACTGAAATTAGTAGGACAAAACGGTGCTTGCCAAATACTCTCATCAGTGAAGCATGTTTTATATAAACAGTGGGCTTTTTAACAATTAGTAAGGAATGTGTCATTTTTGTTCTCCTACAGAAAATATATTAAAACAAAAAAAACAAAAAAAATGTCATCTTTTTCCATTTTCACACATCTCTGAAAGAGGTCCAGGGAGCCACTAGGGCGGCGCTAAAGATGCGGCTCTAAAACCACGGGTTGCTGACCCCCGCCATAGAGACTTACAAGAAGCTAATTATACAGTAATTCCCTTTTGTGTTTACATATGATTTACTGATGAAACAGAGTGTATATTAGGTTCAAATAAATCCGCTGCTAAATGGACCCAATGAGATCATCCTTTCTTGTTAGTACACTGCTGGTCCTCTTTTGTTAATCACTTAACTTTACTGTAAGGAAAACAACACTTTGATCCTATTTCTTTAAAGTCAATGCCAGCTATTTGTAATTCCCACCTCCTCCCTCAATATTTTATTAATCTAGAGCAAGCTGTTGTTTTCCAGCAATTTAAAATGTGAGACATTTTTATATATATATATATATATATATATATATATATATATATATATATATATATATATATATATATATATATATATATATATATATATATATATATATATATATATATATATATATATATATATTAGGGATGTCCGATAATGGCTTTTTGCCGATATCCGATATTCCGATATTGTCCAACTCTTTAATTATATATCAACCGATATACACAGTCGTGGAATTAACACATTATTATGCCTAATTTGGACAACCAGGTATGGTGAAGATATGGTACTTTTTAAAAAAATTAGTAAAATAAGATAAATAAATTAAAAACATTTTCTTGAATAAAAAAGAAAGTACAACAATATAAAAACAGTTACATAGAAACTAGTAATGAATGAAAATTAGTAAAATTAACTGTTAAAGTTTAGTACTATTAGTGGACCAGCAGCACGCACAATCATGTGTGCTTACGGACTGTATCCCTTGCAGACTGTATTGATATATGTTGATATATAATGTAGGAACCAGAATATTAATAACAGAAAGAAACAACCCTTTTGTGTGAATGAGTGTAAATGGGGGAGGGAGGTTTTTTGGGTTGGTGCACTAATTGTAAGTGTATCTTGTGTTTTTTATGTTGATTTAATAAAAAAAAACAAAAAACGATACCGATAATAAAAAAAACGATACCGATCATTTCCGATATTACATTTTAACGCATGTATCGGCCGATAATATCGGCCTGCCGGACATCTCTAATATATATATATATATATGTATCAAAGTTGCAATTACAGTACAACATCTGTGCTTATTTTTGTGATGATCTCTGAATCAACGTCATTCAAATATCAGGACAGTTTCAATTTAACTGTTTATTTCACCTCCTCCCTCAAGGGACAGAGGTCACTATTTTGTCACGTTGGGCGTCCATCCAAAAGGTAAGGTCGTAAACTAACTACTGATGGCATAGTCGTAAAGTACACATTTTGAAACACTAAATCTGTGTTGTAAACCTTTACACTTTTGCATTCATATTAGTTCAAGTAAGGAAGGTTAGCAAAATGAAACACAATTGTCACACTCAAGCATTCTACCTCAAACGGTTGGGTCGCGTTTTGGCACTGTGAAATTGTTTTTGGAATTGTGTGAACACATGTTTTTTTCTGTTTTTATGCATTCTAAAGCGTAAATAAAGGACTATAAAAAACCTCTAACGTTTCATATACACGCTGTAAATATATATGTAATGTTGTAACAGGCACAATTATAATAACATGTAATATTAATGTGTTTGGGTCATTTTTAAGCATATGGCGGTTCATTCATTTTACAAACGCATCACAGCGTTCACTATTCCCTTCAATAATAACTGCTGCTATTACTAATGGCAGACTTCATGAAAGACGACGACTATTTTGCGACAAATGATGATCAGAACCTTATATTTTTAAGCCTGAATATATGGAGTATGATCTGCCAGTTTTAGGACCTACTCTATGTGCTAATCAAATCCAGCTTTGGTAAAACACTAAGCATTATGTATCAGTTTTAATGATGATGATGCCATTTTCTACAGCCATTCATGTCATATTAATACCTATGTCTCCATTTGTTGTGTTTTTTTCCCCCCCACCTACAAAGGTTTGTTCCTCGCTTCTTGGTCAAGATGTCAAGTCCCAACCCTTTAGTGAGACTGCAGCAGCGAGCAGACGAGGCTGACCGCCTCATCGAGTACCTTAAACAGCAGGTTCAGCTCTTGAAGGGAAAAGCCAGTAAGTTTTTATATGCACTGTGTAGGGCTGCAACAACTAATCGATTAAATCGATTAAAATTGATTATTAAAATAGTTGCCGATTAATTTAGCCATCGATTCGTTGGATCTATGCTATGCGCATGCGCAGAGTTTTTATTTATTTATTTTATTTTATTTTTTAATTTTTTTTATTTATTATTATTATTTTTTTTAAATAAACCTTTATTTATAAACTGCAACATGTACAAACAGCTGAGAAACAATAATCAAAAATAAGTATGGTGCCAGTATGCTGTTTTTTTTCAATAAAATACTGGATAGGATAGAAATGTAGTTTGTCTCTTTTATCCGATTATTAATCGATTAATCGAAGTAATAATTGACAGATTAATCGATTATCAAATTAATCGTTAGTTGCAGCCCTAGCACTGTGTAGCTGTCACTTTTGTTAGACCAATGATTTTCAAACTAAATTAAATATTCAAACAGTGTTACTGTTCAAACTGCGTAATGTTACAGTGGCCAAAAATATAAATATTATTGTAAAATAAAACCTTTGCCTTGTTTTTTAATGAATACTTAAGCCTACTACGCTATTTTATTTCAAAGTCCACATAAAATTAAAACAAGTTGTCAAACATACATCAAATTTTCTGTTCCTTCCCCGTCAACTAGAATAATGATAATAAATAAAGTAAGAAACCGCAGACAGATGTTAAGATAAAACCACAGATAGCTGCATTCCTGAATGGCCTTAAACAGATATAGCAACCCACAAGCACACAAAAGGCTCATCAATCACCCACATTTCAATATTGATTCAATCAGGGTTAATTCGGAGATCAGTTTCTTTTGCATATTTCAGAAAGGCACCCCACAGTTCTTTGAAACTTTGCAGAACAGTCATTCATTGTGAGTCTAATCTTCTCCAGTTTGAGAAACTACAGAACATCTTTCATCCAGCGGGTGTGGCATAGAGGCGCTGTTGCCTTCCAATTTAACACAATGAGTCTTCTAGCACCCCCCGCGACACCAAAAGGGACAAGCGGTCGAAAATGGATGGATGCATGGAGTCTTTTAGCCAGTAAAGTAGTGAATGCTACAAGATTCTTTTTGGATTTGCTAAGGGTAGATGACCAAGGTGCTACCCAAAAAAGGCCGCTTAGAGGATTCAGTTCACTCCTTTCACCAGTGAATGAGTGTAGTTTTTTCCCTAATTGGACAAACTAAGTCAAATGGTTTGCTTTGCCTTTTTTAAAATGTTTTCCATTAAAAAACATGGTATATATCACTTTCCAACAAATTTGGCATACTGGCTTGTCCGTTTGTGTTGATGGGCTCATTCGGTTGGAAGCCCACAGAGACAAAGATTGTAGATGGTTAGCACGAGAATTTGCTGCGTCCATTTATTTCTGCTATTGAATAAACCTGTTCGGGCGCTGAGAGCGTTGCACAGAGTGAACCCTCATGCACCCAAATAAATCTCATTAATTGTAATTAATTGTTCAATTATTTGATTTATTATTAGCCTGGTCAATCTTTAGTATATTTGCTTTAGTTGAGAAATTAGTTCCTAAAGTACAGTTTTTCTGGTAAGTAATGAGAGTTTGCCTCCTTGCAGTTGCCCAGGCCGGCGTCAAAGAGGAGAAGAAACTGCTAGTGGAAAACGCCAAACTGAAGCAGGACATCGATGCACTGAAAAAGCAGCTGCTGGAGAAAGAAAAGAGTAGGGGAGGTAACGTAGACTTTGGAATAGTTTTTAGAAATAGGGCCCAATGTTTTAAGTTTTGAATGACACTTGTTAAAAGGTGCAGTGTTGTGCAAAAACACATTTCTAATCACTGCAAAAAGTCAGTGTTCAAAAACAAGAAAAAACCAAACAAATTTAGGGGTATTTTATTTGAACTAAGCAAAATTATCTGCCAATAGAACAAGAAAATTTGGCTTGTCAAGACTTTCCAAAACAAGTCAAACTAAAGCTACAAGCAGTGTTGGTCGGGTCCACATTTTGGCAGGTGCTAGTCCTAGGTGTCCCAATACTTTTGTCCAGTGGTAGTCCTGAGTGAGACCTACATAGAGGTTTTTGTTTCGTGTCTCTACGATATTCGTACTGGGAGTTAGATACATTTGTGTAGTGTACCTACCTTCTCTGCATTCTGTGCTCACGCTGGTGCTTTCTGCTTTTAAGCAGCCATCTTAAAACAACAGCAGCGGAGCAACTTTAGTGCTGCAGGTCTTTGAAGGCACGTAAAATCAAAACGGTAGCACTAAATGAAACGCCGTCGTCAACTTTTAATCAGAAGGGTTCAATCTCTCTCCTGTAGCAGTTTGAAGCCGAAACGACAAACGCGCTCGGAGGAGATAATGTTTGATGTTTGGTGACCGGTTTTAACAAAAATTTTGTTTTGAAGGAGGGATAGCAAACTTCCTGTTCATTTTTGCTGAAGGATGTCAATCTAAGAAAAAGCAGTTTTGTCTGAGTTTTCCTCTGAGGAGCAGTTTTTTTCTCTGTTTTATTCAAAAATTGCGCTAGAGCACAATTTTGAGTTTTGGGGTTCGGTTTTTTTTTAGATCGCAATTTCCACCAGTCCCAATGTGTGTGAGAAGTTTGGTGAGTTTTGAAGTATTTTAAGGGGGTCAAATTAGAGGTCGAAAAGGCAAAAATGAGTGTTTTTAGTCATTTTTTGTGTTGAAGGGGAAATTGCCAACTTCCTGTTGATTTTAACCCGAGGGTGTGTCATTATGAATTGTAGGTCTAAGGGAGACCTACATACAGGTTTTTGTTTCATGTCTCTACGACCTTCCTAGTGGGAGTTACAGGCAGTTTGTTTTTGGTTTTTCCTATGGGGCGCTAGAGCGCAATTTTGATTTTTGGGGTTTGGTCTTTTTATTAGATGGCAATTTTCGCAGGTCCTGATGTGTGTGTCAAATTTGGTGAGTTTTGAAGCATGTTAAGTGGGTCAAATTAGAGTTTTTTGTGGCGGCGGAATAATAATAATAAAGAATAATAAAACCTTACAAATTCAATAGTGTCCTTTGTCCCTGTATAAAGGACTACCTGTGGGAGTCCTTTATACAGGGCACAGGCGGACCCTAATTAGCTAATTTCAATGAACCCAAAAATAGCTTAAAATAAGTATATTCTCACTAATAACAAGTGCACTTTTCTTGATAGAAAAAAAAAATATATGAGACCTTTTTGCTCAATATGTTGAAAAATATTCTTAAATGAAGTAAATGCTAGTGCCATTATCTTGACATAATGATATGCGCTCGGCATTACACTTCTTGAAACCAGCAAACTTATACTAAAAACTAGTTTATTGTTCTTAATGGAAAGGCAACAAGGCAAGCGCTTGTTACTCTCGGGGTCTCCTAGCCGCTCAGGCAAATAATATTGTCTAAAAATGCATTTTTCCATGGATAACATGACATCATCGCGCCAAGTGCGTGCTCTTTCAGTCAATTAGTGCGCATATATACAGTAGGGCTGCAACTAACGATTAATTTGATAATCGATTAATCTGTCGATTATTACTTCCATTAATAATCGGATAAAAGAGACAAACTACATTTCTATCCTTTCCAGTATTTTATTGAACAAAAACAGCATACTGGCGCCATGTTCTTTCAACTTGCCAAATAAAACAAGGAAAATGTTACAAAAATGCACACTTTTGACACCCCTGCTATAGATAATAAAAAATTAAATGTGATAAATCTATGGATAAAAAGCAGAGCCTGGCGACGCATGCACGTTTATCATAACTCTCTCTCGCTCTCTCTGTCTCTGCCCCTCCCTCACCAAAGCTGCTGCGCACACCTCCACAATTGGTTTTGTTTTTAACCTTCTTAACCCTGAACGTACATTGAAAATACACGCAACCCTAACTCAAAATGCCGGACATTTGAGGCGTTTGGGGGGCACCGCCCGGGCGCCGCCGCGGGGGAGGACGTGTCCGGTGAAAAGAGGACGTATGGTCAGGACCTAGTTTCACCGGACATGTCCTCTTTTGCTAGCATGCTAGCAGCTAACGGGCTACGATAGACTGACCATACGTCCTCTTTTCACCGGACATGTCCTCTTTTGCGGAGTTGTCAGGGCGGAGTTTCTTAAATGCCTCAAATGTCCGGCATTTTGAGTATTGTTTACACAACGTGCAGTACGCTACTTAATATGTCCGTGTGGAAACTCGTTCGGTACACATCCGCACCGAAACGAAACCCCCGTACTGAAACGGTTCGATACAAATACACGTACCGTTACACCCCTATTATTTTGATTATTGTTTCTCAGCTGTTTGTAAATGTTAGAGTTTATAAATAAAGGTTAACAAAAAATCAACGTAGCCTCAGCGCATGCGCATAGCAAAGATCCAACGAATCGATGACTGAATTAATCGCCAACTATTTTTATAATCGATTTTAATCGATTAGTTGTTGCAGCCCTAATATACAGCCCGGCCCCGGCCGAAAAAATTTTTAATTGTCATTTTGAAGAATTTACCTGAATGTGCATGAACTATTTCTGTTCAAAATAGTAAGAAATGTCAAATGTTAAATGTTTAAATATTAACTGTCAGTTTACTGTACTGTGCCAACTGTACTACTATATGAGTACGTATGTTCTATTGTTTCATTGGAAATAAAACAGCAAAGTCCATTTGGCTGTCATCTGTTTTAATTATGAGACACAATTGTGTCAAAGTCATGATTTTATTTTTCATGCTTGAAATAAGAAATGATGACTTTAAAAAAGTAGTTTTATATTTGTGAGTGTTGATGACACAGCTTTGCAACAGTTGATATTCTAGTTTCAAGCATGTTTTACTCAATATAGGTCATTAAATCTTAGCAACAAGCTGTAATATCTTACTGAGATCATTTAGGACAAAAATACTTAAAACAAGTAAAACACTCTAACATCAAATCTGCTTGGTGAGAAGAATTATCTTATCAGACAGAAAATAAGCAAATATTACCCTTATTTGAGATATTTAATCTTACTTAGATTTCAGTTTTTGCAGTGTAATGAGGTTCAAATATTGTCCCTAAAGCCTGTTTATGAAAACTCCAGCATCTCCCTCACTTCTTTGCTCCATGAGGTCATGTTAGATAAAACCCCTTCTCTTTGGACTTGATACTACTTTTGACCCACCCCTATCTAATTAAGCCCGCTTTTTGCATACTCCCGCCACTCATAAATAAATGTGTACACTTCACTACACGTCTTACATCTTCAAGTGGTGAAGTTTCTGATTGACAATAGTCATACGATGATTTTTTCTTTTTCTTTGCCACAGTGCTCGATGTAGCCGTGCCATCAGTGGAAGGCGGTGTCCAGTGCCTTTCCCACGCCGCTCCTCCCACGCCTGCGACTGCTGTCCAGAGCCCTCCCCCAAAAGATGACAACAAAAAGAAGCCGGAGAAAAAAGGTGACATATGGAGCGCAGTCCGCCGCACATGAACGTTCTTCCTGTTATTAATCCTTTTGAAGTCATGACAAGCCATCAAATTGACTGTTACTGTCCATCGAGTAACACATTGTGTTGCATTGTCAGTTGAGCTACGCTGACACCATTAAAAGTGACCTTTTGCCTTCTTTTAAAACAGCTCACCAGATGCAGCAATGTTTTGTTCAAAAGCTCATTTCATCTCAGAACATTTCTCATATCAGGTGTTGATGGGTTTCCCCAACTAAAAAGGAACACCCGCTCATCATAAAACCACAGTGAATTTATTGGATTTCAAGTGTTAAAGTCTACATAAGTCGAGGTAACAAAACCTGCATCTGTGTTCGATTAAATAAAGTGTGCTAATCTTCAGGGGCCCTCTTGGTCAGCTGTTTACTTCTAAAGGTTGTTTTGTTTTGCCTGATGGCTGCCATCGGCGGCGCTAATCTTATTCCAGGCAGACGCCCGCCTTTGTTTCATCTCTTCCTCCCTTTATTTTTAGCCAGTTGGTGCAGGGTTCTCAAACAAACATTTCCTAGAACCTCACATTGCACATTTGCTAAACCAGCATGAAAACACTCACAGATGCTTCTGTTCCAAACATGTTAAATACTTTAAGTCCACATTTGTCTGCACAAACAAACTCTCATACTGACTGTTGCCTAACATAGAGAAGAAGCCGCAGCCAGCCGCAGGTCTGGAGGACATCAAAGTGGACGTGTCTCGCCTGGACCTGCGCGTGGGACGCATTTTGACGGCAGAGAAACACCCGGATGCAGACAGTCTCTATGTGGAGCAGGTGGATGTTGGCGAGCCCTCCCCCAGGACCGTGGTCAGCGGGCTGGTCAAGCACATTCCTCTGGAGCAGGTACACTCTCACTTTTAGACACTTGAAAGGGTACCTATGGTGATTGTAATGTACATTTAATACACTTCCTTGTGGTCTAGATCACTTCTTCCACTAGGTACCACTTTAGAAAACACTTACAATGACCAACTATAACATTCTGTAGCGTAGTAGGCCTAAGTGTTTATTAAAACAAGTTAGAAGTGTTATTTAGTATATTTAATATGTTTAGCCACTGTAACATTAGAATAGAATAGAATAGAAAGTACTTTATTGATCCCTGGGGGAAATTCAGCACCACAGTTCGCTCACAATAGACAAGAATAATAATAAATAATATAATATATACAATATATTATACATATAATGTATAATAATATACACACAATTTAAACACTAAAACTGTAAATAGTAAATGGGTTATACTTGTATATCGCTTTTCTACCTTCAAGGTACTCAAAACGCTTTGACACTATTTCCATATTCACCCGTTCACACACACATTCACACATTGATGGCGGGAGCTGCCGTGCAAGGCCCTAACCACGACTCGTCAGGAAAAAGGGTGAAGTGTCTTGCTCAAGGGCACAACGGACGTGACTAGGATGGCAGAAGCCGGGGATCGAACCGAGAACCCTCAGGTTGCTGGAATGGGCGCTCTTCCACCAGACGCACGCCGTCCCTGTTTGAATACAGGAAAATAAAACACAGTACTTTAATAAAGTGATTATTTGGCGTACCACTAGACCAGGGGTCGGCAACCCTAAAAGTTGAAAGAGCCATATTGGACCAAAAAACAAATCTGTCTGGAGCCGCAAAAAAAGAAAAGCTGTATATAAGTCTTATAATGAAGACATGACGTAAGTGTCTATATTAGCTATAATAGCCTACTATAAAAATGACTAAGTGTCGCAGGCTGAAGCAAATCTTCGTTGACAGAAATGTTGAAATTTAATATTTATTCTGCACATTTGTACAACATTAGAAACCATTAGTAAATCAGAGGCTACTCAGAAGGTGAGATAACTCCTGGAAATTACTGGCTTTTAGTGGCCAAAGGTAAAGATTTGTGTGTCCAAATTAAAGGCTGTCTTCTTTTAATAGATTTATTACAATCTTTGGCAAGCTAGGTAATGTTTGCGTAATGTTTGCTGTGGTCTGGAACAACATGGCACACAAACAACTATCTGAAATGCAGCCAATATTACATACAGATAATGTGTTATGAGACATGCAAAACTAAATTATATAAAAAGAGGATACAAGTAAAGGATATTAAATGAGCTCAAATATACCTACACACGAGGCATAATGATGCTAGCCTAAATAGCATGTTAGCAATGATTAACTAGCAGTCATGCACTGACCAAATATGCCTGATTAGCACTCCACACAAGTCAATAACATCAACAAAGCGCACCTTTGTGCATTCACACACAGCATAAAACGTTTGGTGGACAAAATGAGACAAAGAAGGAGTGGAAGATTTTACATGTAAACAAACTGTTGCGTCACAGTCCACACTATGGTGAGTTCAAACCGCCAAAATTAGTAGGACAAAATGAAGTTCACCAAATTCTCTCATCAGTGAAGCATACACACAAACATATTAAACAATGGGCTTTCTAACAATTGGGAAGGTTTGTGTCATGATTGTCCTCAAACAAAAAACATACTAAAACTAATTATTTCCCCTATCTTATTCCATTTTCAATCCTTTTTTAAAAATGCTCCAGGGAGCCACTAGGGCGGCACCAAAGAGCCGCGGGTTGCTGACCCCTGCACTAGACAGAGCCAGCGTTTCGCACTAGATAGTAATATGCCATGTAGTACTGTCACAATGGCGCCATCTTTTTTGTCTGAGTTTCGCGTCTAACAAAACAGTCGCGAATTAAATGCAGACAAACATGGAAGTATTCTTTTCTGTAGATAGCAGAGCAGGCGGGACGGCATGAGACGATGGATAATTGCCGTGGAAAGCTCAGTTTGACGCAAAGCAGAGAGGAGGGGCCAGGCACGCTGTGACTTCACGAGGGTCCTACTATTTAAAAAAAGACAGCAAAACACAGCATTCAGCGGCATCCAAAACTGCCTGCAATTTCACACCCAAATGCATGAAACCCTATGATTTGACGCTTTAATATTATTTCACACCAGTATCCAACAATGTAACAACAATCACAAGCCAGGAAAGAGGAAAAATCTTCATGGGTCGCCTTTAAGCCACGATTCCTTGCAATCAACCAGCTCTATTCCCCACGGCTCAGCTTTTGTTTCCACCTTGTCTATTGAGGCTATAAGAACATATTAACTTTAAAGGAGAACTGTACTTATTTTGGGCATTTTGTCTCTCTTTAACAATCCTCATGTAGGACAAGAACACATTTATCTTTGTTTTAAATGCATTTTATCTCGTAAATAAACAATGGAGGTGGTGCAGATCCGACAAGTAACAATATTGCTCCTACCTGTGGCGTTTTGCTACTAAACAATCAGCAGATACAGTATGTACCACTTCTTATGGGCATTTTAGAAGTAGTCCAGTGCATCCACAATGAAACTCACTTATTTTTGTGCGCTGCAGATGCACTCATGGGAGAGAGCTTGCACTTATTGTGTTCAAGACCCAAAAATGCATACTTCAAAGAGTTCAAAGGTAGGCGTGGTGTTCCTGGGATTGAAGGCCTCACCTTTTCTCCTCCAAACATATTGCTGGGTATTGTGGACAAACAGCTCAATTTTTGTTTCATCTGACCACAGAACTTTCCTCCAGAAGGTCTTATCTTTGTCCATGAGATGACAGATGAATTTTTTTTTTAGCTGTTTGGCCACAATACCCAGCAATATCTTTGGAGGAGAAAAGGTGATGCCTTTAATCCCAGGAACACCATCCCTACCGCCAACCATGGTGGTGGTAGTATTATGCTCTGGGCTTGTTTTGCTGCCAATGGAACTGGTGCTTTACAGAGACTAAATGGGACAATAAAAAAGGAGGATTACCTCCAAATTCTTCAGGATAACCTAAAATCATCAGTCCCGAGGTTGGGTCTTGGGCGCAGTTGGGTGTTCCAACAGGACAATGACCCAAAACACACGTCAAAAGTGGTAAAGGAATGGCTAAATCAAGCTAGAATTAAGGTTTTAAATGGCCTTCCCAAAGTCCTGACTTAAACGTGTGGACAATGCTGAAGAAACCTAGTCCATGTCAGAAAACCAACAAATTTAGCTGAACTGCACCAATTTTGTCAAGAGGAGGGGTCAAAAATTCAACCAGAAGCTTGTGGATGGCTACCAAAAGCACCTTATTGCAGTGAAACTTGCCAAGGGACATGTAAGAAAATATTAACTTTGCTGTATGTATACTTTTGACCCAGCAGATTTGCTCACATTTTCAGTAGACCATTAATAAATTAAAAAAAGAACCAAACTTCATGAATGTTTATTGTGACCAACAAGTATGTGCTCCAATCACTCTATCACAAAAAAATAAAAGTTGTAGAAATTATTGGAAACTCAAGACAGCCATGACATGATGTTCTTTACAAGTGGATGTAAACTTTTGACCGTGACTGTGAGTTACATTTGAATCAGTGTTGGTGGCACTGGGAGCTGGTGGGTAAAGTAGCTTGCCCAAGGACACAACGGCAGTGCAGTGTTTCCCATAAACTGCCAAGATACCTGTGGCGGTGGAGGCGTGGTCACCATGACATCATCCAGTAATTTGCATAATGTACTACAATGATATGATTTTCTCTAAAAAGGCTCAAAAAATGTATACTTACTAATTAGTAATAACAGTTTTGTTTTAAACGTCCATCCATCCATCCATTTTACAATATAATTACAACACTTTATGTACATATTTATATACAGATTTGAACAATAAGTTATTCACTGAAATATATTTACTAATTGCAGTTCTTACAAAAAATATATCTTATAAAATATAAAAGCTAAAATGTCTCTTAAAGCTCTGCCCCTTTAATTAGTGCATACTAAATAACTTAACTTTAGCCTACTACTACAACCATATTATTTACCAGCAACATAAAGTGAAACAGAGGCAGAGGTTTCCTGCCACAGTCAGTAACAAATAAATAGAAAACAGTAGTGGTCAAATACAAATAAGGCAACAAGAGAAGTATCCTACAATTCTCTTTTGTAAAGTAAATCTGAACAGCCTATATGGGCATCTACATCAACTATATGATTTGCCTGAGAAGCTGGACAGGACAAAAAAATAAATAAATTGTTTTTATTTTTTTATTTGTGGCGGACGTAATTCTTTCGTGGCGGGCCGCCACAAATAAATGAATGTTTGGGAAACACTGCAGTGACTAGAATGATGGAAGCAGGGATCGAACCTGGAACTCTCAAGTTGCTGGCACGGTCGCTCTACCAACCGAGCCACGCCGCCCCATAAAGAAGATTGTAAATGATTGGCAAAATTCCCCCAAAAAGTGCAGTTCCTCTTTAGTTATTTGGAGTCCATAAGAGACAAAAACATGGCTCCTTTTGACACATGCAAGTCGCTGAATGCTGACCACTCATATTTGAAATACAGCTCCATTGGAGTTATGACAAATATGAGGTCGAGACTGTAAAGTTTGTCCATTGATAGCTTCAAAGGTAATCCTGAGTTCCAATTGATGGTAGAAACTGGACTGTAAGAACCATTTTGGGGCTTTCCCACAGATGCAAAACCGCATGGCAGTTCTGATGTGCAACCTTAAGCCGGCCAAGATGAGAGGAGTGACGTCCCAGGCCATGGTCATGTGCGCCAGCTCGCCTGACAAGGTGGAAATCCTTGACCCACCAGGCGGCGCCGTACCAGGAGAGAGAGTCACCTTCAATGGCTTCCCAGGTACCCCCACACCCTGAATGTTTCTGTCTGTTGTCCTGAGCTAAATGAAGGAAGGCCAGAAACAACACTGCAAATTTTCATTGAAATCCTCAATTAGGGTAAAGCTTTCATCCTCTTGTTTGTTTAGCGGATAAATGGCCTTTGACAAACCCATCAATGCTACTGCCACAAAGAAAACCTGCTTTTCTTTTTACTTTTACTATTATTTTACTTAATGAATTGCAATACAGCTCCACTTTACAGTTTCTTCAGTTATGATCAGTATGAGGCTGTTGTTCAAAACACAGCTGCTTTCATCATATAAAACATGTTTGTTTTTTTCCATTCATCCCATAATCATCATTTTCTTATGAGCATTAGGACTAAAGGGCAGGCTGTTTCCTTTTCATGGTGGTCCATGTTTGTGTTGGGACTGTTTAGTATTGCGTATACACACACACACAGTCTGATGCAAAGGCTTTTGTTTCTCTTAGTAAGTCCTTTCATGTCCATTGAATCCTTATGTTTGCATTTGTTCAGCCAAGTTTTACAAATGTGAGCATGTCAATCAGACACACTCACATTCAAATGTGGTAGTTGCTACTGGAGCAACAGAAATGGGAGTCATGCTCATTGTGTATGTATATGTACAGTATCTCGCAAACGTGAGTACACCCCTCACGTTTTCATAAAGATTTTATTATCTCTTCTCAAGGGTCAAAACTACAGGAATGAAACTATACCACTAAAAATATGTTTACTATCCACTCTACACACAGGTTGTCACTGGAACCATCTTCCATTTCTCAATGATGACATCACATTGCTGATGAATGTTAGACACTAGGGATGCACAAAAAATCGATTCACATTCGAGTCGTGATTCTTATTCATCCCGATTCTAAATCGATTATAATTTTCTAAAATCGATGAAAAAAAAAAAAAAAAGTTTTATATTTTTGTTCTGTTTTTAATAAGAATCTTTTTTTTTCCAAAACATTGTTAGGCCATCTCCATGCAACCAAGAAGTAGCTTTTTTAATCTGTTACCTGTTTTGAGAAAGTTTCACTATAATTATTATACCTAAAAATACATCAGAAAAATCTGTTGGAGTCGAGCATCAATTCTGAATCGAATCAGAATCGGATCGAATCGTTAGGTACCCAAAGGTTCACACCCCTATTAGGGATGTCTGATAATATCGGCCTGCCGATAGTATCGGCCGATAAATGCGTTAAAATGTAATATCGGAAATTATCGGTATCGGTTTTTTTATTATCTGTATCTGTATCGGTTTTTATTTTTATTTTTTTTAATTTTTTTTTTTATTAAATCAACATAAAAAACACAAGATACACTTGCAATTAGTGCACCAACCCAAAAAACCTCCCTCCCCCCATTTCTTTCTGTTATCAATATTCTGGTTCCTACATTATATATCAATATATATCAATACAGTCTGCAAGGGATACAGTCCGTAAGCACACATGATTGTGCGTGCTGCTGCTCCACTAATAGTACTAACCTTTAACAGTTAATGTTACTAATTTTCATTAATTACTAGTTTCTATGGGACTGTTTTTATATTGTTTTACTTTCTTTTTTATTCAAGAAAATGTTTTTAATTTAGTTATCTTATTTTATTATTATTTTTAAAAAGTACCTTATCTTCACCATACATGGTTGTCCAAATTAGGCATAATAATGTGTTAATTCCACGACTGCATATATCGGTTGATATCGGTATCGGTTGATATCGGTATCGGTAATTAAAGAGTTGGACAATATCGGAATATCGGATATCGGCAAAAAGCCATTATCGGACATCCCTAACCCCTATTTGACACCTTTTGTCAGGTGTTCATCTGGGTTCGAGCGTGGAGCAGACATACTTGGCCACTTCATCACCTTCAGCATCCTATGCAATACACGTTGGAAAACGGCCATGTAGACAAGTTCCCCAAAGGAGGGTATCATGCTGTACTTCAGAATGCCATGTTGGCCTTATTATTCCTCCTAAATCAGACCTGGGCTAATTAAGGCCTGGGGGCCACATGCGGCCCGCTAAGCTTTTCAATCTGGCCCGCCGGACATTCCCAAATAATTTTTTATATCTTTAAGATGGAAAGTGTATCTGCCATTATGATGTGCAGTGATGTTTTCTAATGACCGTAAGTCTTGAACTATACAAAGTATTTCAATGGTTGAAATCTGCGCTTATGGATGATATACCAGTTACTATGGTAATCTAATTAGTTACTATGGTAATCTACGTCACAGCAGCGCAGACGAGGCACCAAGCAGTGTGGGCGGGAACCGTTTCCACAGACGCGGAAGGAGATTCTCACAACAAAGTTCTAAAGCTTAGTGATATATCAGATGTATCAGATTGTAGGTGGGTTTATTTTGTACCCTTCGCGTTCATATTTCACTGTTTGTTGCATTTTTGTTGTGTTTCACTTGATTGTAAAATATGTCGATCGAAAGCGGGTGTGACATTCATATTTTGTCAATATTCAGTGTTTTATCCTTCATAGAAAAATGTAAAATTCCATTAAGTTTTTTAAGGCGGTCTGTCATAACGTTTTTTTTCATTCAATCAGACATTATTGTGAGGTTTTGTATTAGTGTTCCTAAAAATAGATATACCGGCCCCCAGACTACCGGAATTTCCGGACTATAAGTCGCATCTGACTATAAGCCGCACCTGACTATAAGCCGCACCAGCTAAATTTAGTGGAAAATACAGATTGCTCCATATATAAGCCGCACCCGACTATAAGCCGCAGGGTTTTGATGTGTAATTAGCGTAGTATATAGGGGTTCCTGCTACCACGGAGGGGATTGTCGGGACAGAGATGACTGTTTGGGAACGCAAAGCGTCCCATTTATTAACAATAAATCTTTCAATCATTCAATCAAACTTTCACATCTTTGACATGGCGAACAGCATTCGTGCAGAGTACAAATAATACAACGGTGCAAAGTAATACAAAGTGCTCGCCTGTACGTTATCAAAATAACCAGCCTACCGGTATATGAAAAGTCAGTCTTTAATCATTGTGTCATCGTCTTCCTCCTGCGTACTAAAACCACCGAAATCCTCTTCGTCGGTGTCGGAGAAGAACAGGTCGCAAATAAGCCGCACCCTTGTATAAGCCGCAGGGACCAGAACGAGGGGAAAAAGTAGCGGCTTATAGTCCGGAAATTACGGTAATTTTTTTCTCTAAATGTGGCTCCCTAGTCAAAATAATTGCCCAGGCCTGCCCTAAATGAACAGCAGTTCCTCAGTGCCGGTAGCACTCACGCAGTCCCGGACAGTGACACAACCATCAAAATGCTTGACTTAGCCTGCTATACACACTGGTGCTGTCAGCTTTTTAGACCAGTTTTTCCCAACCTTTTGCTTGACGAAGCAACAATGTGAAACAGAAATGTTGCATGGCTGGCAAAAGGTGGGTACACAAATAATTTACTTGACTTACTCTGGGCAAGTCTTCCTAGGCTGTTCCATGTCTGGTTGATTAGTTTCATTTCCTGGTCTACAAATGATTTACCTCCTGCTATAGTGCAGGGATGTCAAACTCGTTTTCACTGAGGACCACATTGCAGTTATGTCTGCCTTCAGAAGGCTGCTTATAGCCATTAGTAATAAATGTACCGTATTTTTCGGACTATAAGTCGCAGTTTTTTTCATTGTTTGGCCGGGGGTGCGATTTATACTCAGGAGCGACTTATGTATGAAATTATTAACACATTAGCGTAAAATATCAAATAATATTATTTATCTCATTCACGTAAGAGACTAGACGTATAAGATTTCATGGGATATAGCGATTAGGAGTGACAGATTGTTTGGTAAACGTATAGCATGTTCTATATGTTATAGTTATTTGAATGACTCTTACCATAATATGTTACGTTAACATACCAGTTGGTTATTTATGCCTCATATAACGTACACTTATTCAGCCTGTTGTTCACTATTCTTTAGACATTTTAAATTGCCTTTCAAATGTCTATTCTTGGTGTTGGCTTTTATCAAATAAATTTCCCCAAAAAATACGACTTATACTCCAGTGCGACTTATATGTTTTTTTCCTTCTTTATTATGCATTTTCGGCCGGTGCGACTTATACTCCGGAGCGACTTATAGTCTGAAAAATACGGTATACGGGTTCGCCTCATGATATTAATATACAATTGCATATACATTATCATTATATATTTTTTCACGTGCTCTGTGGATAGGCAGCTCAGATGCCATAATTGTACCGTGAAATAAAAAAAATTTTTTACAGCATATTATTACAAATGGAAAAATTGAATCACTTTTTTTTTTACGTAAAAATGTTGGTGACTGAGCGTCCATTTTTTACATTAAATTGTATGGTATTTGTTTTTATGGAGTATTAGTGAAAATAGAAAAACTGTTTTTTTACGGTAAAATTCTGGCTACTGAGTGACCAGTTTGCTACCGTAAAATCTATAGCTGTTGCTGTTTTTAAGGTGTATTAAAAACAGTGGAGGAGCATCTAATATTTTACGGTAAAAAAAAATCTGGCGGCTAAGAACTTTTTGTTTTTTTAAAATGTATTTTAATTTTTACGGTGTACAATTTCCCAAAAATTGTAATGTATTACAATATACTATTTGTTGAATTATTAGGAAATACAAAAGTAATAGTTTATTATTATTACAGATTATTAATACCGTACTTTCCAAGCTTATTCAATACAAAACTAGATAACGTAACATTATTAACTGCACTGTTAATACAGATTCATACATAAGTAATTTCCAACCTAAATTCATGCACATTCAATTAAATTATGTTATCTTACTTTATTCGACAATATTCAAGTTGAAAATATATGCAATTGCATGCAGTAGATGTATTTTTTCTGTCCAAACACAAAGAAGGAATACATTTAGTAAGAAAAAATCAAGTTCTTTATTAAAATAGTATTTACAGGCTGTCGCGGGCCAGATAAAATGATGTGCGAGCCGTTGAGTTTGCCATCAGTGATCTAGCGGAGGAGCATCTAATCTACCGTATTTTTCGGACTATAAGTCGCAGTTTTTTTCATAGTTTAGCCGGGGGTGCGACTTATAATCAGGAGCGACTTATGTATGAAATTATTAACACATTAGTGTAAAATATCAAATAATATTATTGATCTCATTCACGTAAGAGACTAGACGTATAAGATTTCATGGGATTTAGCGATTAGGAGTGACAGATTGTTTGGTAAACGTATAGCATGTTCTATATGTTATAGTTATTTGAATGACTCTTACCATAATATGTTACGTTAACATACCAGTTGGTTATTTATGCCTCATATAACGTACACTTATTCAGCCTGTTGTTCACTATTCTTTATTTATTTTAAATTGCCTTTCAAATGTCTATTCTTGGTGTTGGCTTTTATTAAATAAATTTCCCCAAAAAATGCGACTTATACTCCAGTGCGACTTATATATGTTTTTTTCCTTCTTTATTATGCATTTTCGGCCGGTACGACTTATACTCCGGAGCGATTTATACTCCGAAAAATACGGTAATTTACATGCCGCGGCACAGTAGTTTAGAATCACTGATTTAGACAATGTGTGTGTGTTGTAATTTTCAGCCGATGCAAAAGCTGTACACCAGATTTCATTTCTATTGTATTGTCCCTTAAGCACATGAACTGTATAACAAAATGCCTCCTGAAATGTGAAGGATGTACTTTTTTGACATGTGTATGCATGCATGAGTATTAAACTACGCTCCACTGTTTGCAGGTGAACCCGACAAAGAGCTGAACCCCAAGAAGAAAGTGTGGGAACAGATTCAGCCGGACCTGCGCACAGATGGCGAGTGTGTGGCAACCTACAAAGGGGCTGCGTTCGAAGTGGCGGGCAAAGGAGTGTGCCGAGCCCAGACCATGAGCAACAGCGGCATCAAATAAAGAAGGCAAGCTGGTGACAAATTGAAGTAGATACCTTTTTTGAAAGGCTTCAATAAAGTGTTTTCATCTCCCTAATGTGAGTCCTAATCCTGTAAATTGTGTCCACATGAGAAGGTAAGAGGTAAGCTTTCAATGCTGTGCAACATATCCCCTAACCTATTTTGCAGAAGCTTTTCTGCGGCGCTCCCCAGCTATAATGTCAACGTCCGCCTCTGTCATGCTCTTTGCTTTATCGGCCCCTGTGGAAGAACAGATCCAAGTCAAGAGGTACCAAACCGCTGAGGGCTTTAACCAGAGTCTTGAGGCGTTCTGTTAACTTTCCGCACTGTAAAAACATTTTGTCACGGGTCAGCAACTGTGTCTCTGCCATAAGTAGACCACATCACACCGCACATTTGTCCACGCTCCGTTTAGCGTGATGGATGACGAAACCAGCCGATGATTTAAAAACAAGCCGCTCCGCCGTAACATTCAGCAGCATATGAGTGTTTAGTTTTAAAAGGCGTGAGAGAGAAATTGTAAATCTCGCGAACCTCAAGTGAGTACTATGTACTCAAAATAGAATCTAACAAAGCAGCCATTATCACGCCGACGCTGATGTCCGGATTAACTGCCTTTTTTTGCCGAATAAGCACTTTTCCAGAAGGCAGCACGCGTCTAGCACACATCACTGTCAAGTTGTCCATTTTATGAGGGACAGTTGTGGTTTGCACTTTGTTATTTCTCCACGCCATTGATTAACTCAGATATGAATGAATGAAATAAGTTTATTTCGGTCATATAATCAACCATTAACCATTTTGTGTGACCAGTTTAACAGTATAGATGAGACATATTTAACAATCATACACATTTACACACAAAAAGAAAAGAAAAAGAATGACTGAAAAAGGAATAGGCTGAAGCCAAAGCTTATATTTGCCTATCCTATTCCTCCACTGAAAATAAGATTGCCTGGAACATCAACGTTAAAAAAAAAAAATCAATGGGATGAAAGTAGGGATGTCCGATAATATCGGCCGATAAATGCGTTAAAATGTAATATAGGAAATTATCGGTATCGGTTTTTTAATTATCTGTATCTTTTTTTTATTTTTTATTTTTTTTATTAAATCAACATATAAAACACAAGATACACTTACAATTAGTGCACCAACCCAAAAAACCTCCCTCCCCCCATTTCTTTCTGTTATCAATATTCTGGTTCCTACATTATATATCAATATATATCAATACAGTCTGCAAGGGATACAGTCCGTAAGCACACATGATTGTGCGTGCTGCTGCTCCACTAATAGTACTAACCTTTAACAGTTAATTTTACTCATTTTCATTAATTACTAGTTTCTATGTAACTGTTTTTATATTGTTTTACTTTCTTTTTTATTCAAGAATTTTTTTTAAATTTAGTTATCTTATTTTATTATTATTTTTAAAAAGTACCTTATCTTCACCATACATGGTTGTCCAAATTAGGCATAATAATGTGTTAATTCCACGACTGCATGTATCGGTTAATATCGGTATCGGTTGATATCGGTATCGGTAATTAAAGAGTTGGACAATATCGGAATATCGGATATCGGCAAAAAGCCATTATCGGACATCCCTAGATGAAAGTAATCGTTGCTATATTTTATAATTTTCAATTATTTCACCTTTCAAGGTTTTCTTGAACCTTAACAAAGAACTGCATGTCTTCAGCTCATCACCGAGCTTGTTCCACCATTTAACTCCTAAAACTGAAATACATTTGTATTTTATATTCCTTCTTACTCTACCTATTTCAAAAATCAATATCTCCCGTAAATTATAGTTTTCTCCTCTTAATTGAAATAAGCTAAGAATACAAGCTGGAAGGCTGTTGTTCTTTACTCCAAACATAATTTCCATTGTTTTTAAAAACACAATATCTGAAAATTTTAACACATTAGAACTAGGGATGTCCGATAATGGCTTTTTGCCAATATCCGATATGCTGATATTGTCCAACTCTTTAATTACCGATACCGATATCAACCGATACCGATATCAACCGATATATACAGTCATGGAATTAACACATTATTATGCCTAATTTGGACAACCAGGTATGGTGAAGATAAGGTACTTTTTAAAAAAATGAATCAAATAAAATAAGATAAATAAATTAAAAACATTTTCTTGAATAAAAAAGAAAGTAAAACAATATAAAAACAGTTACATAGAAACTAGTAATTAATGAAAATGTGTAAAATTAACTGTTAAAGGTTAGTATTATTAGTGGAGCAGCAGCACGCACAATCATGTGTGCTTACGGACTGTATCCCTTGCAGACTGTATTGATATATATTGATATATAATGTAGGAAGCAGAATATTAATAACAGAAAGAAACAACCCTTTTGTGTGAATGAGTGTAAATGGGGGAGGGAGGTTTTTTGGGTTGGTGCACTAATTGTAAGTGTATCTTGTGTTTTTTATGTGGATTTAATAAAAAAAAACACAAAAAAAAACGATACCGATAATAAAAAAAAACGATACCGATAATTTCCGATATTACATTTTAACGCATTTATCGGCCGATAATATCGGCAGACCGATATTATCGGACATCTCTAATTAGAACTTATAAATAATGGATTGGTATGTTCATAGTAGCACGCTTTGTGTATTATTCTAATGACCCTTTTTTGAAGTTTAATTATTGGCTCTATGCTTGTTTTATAAACATTTCCCCAAACTTCAACACAATATGTGAAATATGGAAAATAAAAGAATAACATAACATATGCAGACATTTTTTATTCAGCATGTGTCTTACTTTATAAAGAATAGCAATGGATTTGGATATTTTTCCCTTTATATACTCAATATGCGGTTTCCAACATAATTCATGATCAATTATTATTCCCAAGAATTTTGTTTCATATACTCTATCAATTTCCACTAGATTTAATTTTGCTTCACAATTTGTCCTTGCACCACTTAACACCATAAATTTAGTTTTCTTATCATTTAATAAATATATTATATATAAACATTAAATGCCTGCATGTTTTTAAGGAGCTTCTATTTATTACTAAATCAGACTAAAAGTGGATGTATTTACTGTTCCATTCGTAGACACAATTCGAATTAATATTGTTAATTATAATCCAGTAATATTTCACTCTTTTAAATTAGATAATCGTTACTCGTTATTTACCATGCTATAATTTCAGGGGGAAAAACAGCAGAATGCAATAGTTGCAACGAAACACCTCACCTGTACAGTAAAACTTAGTTTATTACCAAGAAGTGGTTCTGGGTCTGATTGTGTTGAATTAATTTAAAAATATAAATCTAAATTTCATAGAGCTTAAAATAACTTTTTATGACCTTCTAAATATGGTTTATAACATTACGAGAGCCGTCTAGACATGAACTAATTCCCACATGGTCACCTTTACACTCACTTAATCCAATATGGTAAGCCTGAGGCTCAGCCAATCAGTGGCCACAATACTGAACAGCACGATCCGTTTGGTTTGGTCTCCTCTAGTGGCTCATCCACTATTTTATGCTTTATATATTAATTTAGACAAGGAATGTCCAAAGTGGGGCCCGCCGTGCCATTTTGTATTACCTGCCAGTGGCTACCAAGTCTTTCAAGCTGCACAATCATTGTTGGCATGTCCGCAAAGCTACACTGTAAAAAATCTGGTTTAACTGTAAAATAGTGGCAGTTCAGTTGCCATAAATTTACCGTAAAATAAACAGTGGTACCATTTTTCCATTTACAGTAATGCACTCTCAAAACAAGGAGCGTAGATTTTACAATTAAAAAAAAAAGCAGCTCAGTCACCAGAATTTAGTGGTAAAATAACTGCTATTGTTTTTCAATTCAAAACAAAACAAACCAAAAAAAACACCTTGAATTTTAACGGTAACATTCTGGTGACTGAGCTGTCAGGTTTTTTTTACCATAAAATCTGTAGATTTTTTTTCACTGGCTAATTAGTTGTGTTTGAATTTGAGACCCATGCTCTACGGCAGGCCTGGGCAATTATTTTGACTCGGGGGCCAAATTTAGAGAAAAAAATGTGTCTGGGGGCCGGTACTGTATATCAGATTTTTAGGAACTCTAATACAAAACTTCATAATAATGTCTGATTGAATGCTGAAAACGTTATGAGAGACCGCCTTAAAAAACGGAATGGAATTAAAAACATTTTTACTGAATGAGACACCCAGAATGTACATGAAATAAAGAATGTGGGATTTACAATATTAATTTTGAATGATAAAACACTGAATATTGTCAACATATGAACGTCACACCCCCTTTCGATCGACATATAATCAAGCCAAACGCAACAAAAATGCAACAAACAGCGAAAAAGGGGAAAAAAACCACCTACAATCTGATATATCACTAAGCTTTACAACTTTGTTGTAAAAATCTCCTTCTGCAACTGTCCCTGACACCCGCATTTCAGGCTGGCCGCTATGGAAACGCTCCCCACCCACACTGCTTGGTGCCTCGTCTGAGCTGCTGTGACTTAGATTACCATAGTAACTAATTAGATTACCATAGTAACTAATTAGATGACCATAGTAACTAGTATACCATGCAAAAGTGCATATTCCAACCATTGAAATACTTCGTATAGTTCAAGACTTAAGCTAATTTGAAAACATCACTGCACATCATAATGGCAGCTTCAGTTTCCATCTTAAAGATCAAAAAAAATTATTTGGGAATGCCCGGAGGGCCAGATTGAAAAACTTAACGGGGCGCATGCGGACCCCGGGCCTTAATTTGCCCAGGTCTGCTCTACTGTAAAGTTGTGAGTTGTTGACGCTCTATGGAGAAGGATAATCTTGTTGCCATGCATCACCCATGTCTTATATTGGAAACGTTTCGAAATTTAGCATCCTCCATTTGTCGAATCTGTCTGGGTAAAGTTTGAAAGTGATCGGATGAAATATCTAGGAAACTCTTTGCAAAACAACACCTGGAAATGGCAAAAATCTGAACAAAATGACTTTTTTTTTTACTGTTTTGAGGTAAAAATGTACACAAAACTGATGCATGCTAACTAAATTACCGTAATTTCCGGACTATAAGCCGCACCTGACTATAAGCCGCACCAGCTAAATTTAGGGGAAAATACAGATTGCTCCATATATAAGCCGCACCCGACTATAAGCCGCAGGGTTTTGATGTGTAATTAGCGTAGTATATAGGGGTTCCTGCTACCACGGAGGGGATTGTCGGGACAGAGATGACTGTTTGGGAACGCAAAGCGTCCCATTTATTAACAATAAATCTTTCAATCATTCAATCAAACTTTCACATCTTTGACATGGCGAACAGCATTCGTGCAGAGTACAAATAATACAACGGTGCAAAGTAATGCAAAGTGCTCACCTGTACGTTATCAAAATAACCAGCCTGCCGGTATATGAAAAGTCAGTCTTTAATCATTGTGTCATCGTCTTCCTCCTGCGTACTAAAACCACCGAAATCCTCTTCGTCGGTGTCGGAGAAGAACAGGCCGTAAATAAGCCGCACTCTCGTATAAGCCGCAGGGACCAGAACGAGGGGAAAAAGTAGCGGCTTATAGTCCGGAAATTACGGTAGGCACACGGCTGTGTGACAATCTACCACCTTATAATCAATATTGCCAGTGTGAGGATAAATGACTCACTCATGGTGCTGTTGCATGGTAAACATTGCTGTTTGGCCCTCAGACCGTTTTCACTTTGGCTCTTGGAGGCAAAACATTTGGTCACCCCTGATTTAGACCAAAAATACGTAGTATATGCTTAAAGAAAATATGAGATAGATTGAAGCTTCAAACCTCAAAGAGCGATGCGGTGAGGGACGACCGTAATAAAAAAACCTGCTACTTACCAGGAAATGAACACATTTGACCATTATTTGCGGCAATTAAAAAAACAAAACATAGCACGGTCAACTAATCGATAATTACATGCAGTACTTTTGAGAATACAGATGTCCACATTCTCCACGTACGCCTTCAATAATCCATAATAGGCGTTGACTGGAGGGTGGTCCACTGTGGTCTGGAGGTCCAATCTACCTAGCCTCGCTAGATCCAGCTGCAACTATCATCAATATTTTCTTTCTTCTGGCCACCACACTGGAAATGAGGAGAAGAAATAATTTGAGAGGAGGGGGAAAACCCAAACATCTCTTCAGAACTGATTTTAATGAATTTGGTGCTTTTGGAACTATGACAACCAGACAAATTGATTTCTTTTCCCCCTAAAACTTAGCATTCTAAATTCCAAACAATCACGAAGCGAGTATCTGAAGCCAACTAATCTGTTTTTTTAGTGTTGAAACTCAAACTCTCAGCTTGTTCAAACTTTCCAACTTTGTTAACTCAGCCAGACATTATTTTGAATGGTAGCTGGCCAAAGATGGCCGAGGTAGTTGAACCTTAAGGCTAAATCAGCATGTGATTGTTTTCAGGGCTCTAACTTTCGCAAATATTAAGGACATGTCCGTTGTACAGTATATATTCAATGTTTACGTTTTGAAGTTGTGATGTAAAAAGACAGGTGGTTAGGGTCAAAGTGTGTTTTTGTTACAGCTGTGACCCTACTCATTCTGAACTGTATCCAAACATGATTGCATTTGTTAAAAGTCCCAGGGTTTGATGAACAGCCCTAATAAATCCTGTCAAAGTTGAATAATAATCTCCAAATCCTGGGCCTTATCACATATTTCATCATGGAAAAACCCCTCTACACGCAACCGGTCAGAATTTGGAATGTCAGAAAACAAACAATAAAAAAAAGCAAATGGTCAACAGCATTGTTTGGAAAAACATCTCAAGATGGGCAAGAACATATTTTGGGAGGGGAAAGTACTGACGGAAAGACAAACCTCCATGGACTCTATCTGGCCGCAGTTGAAAGAGAAGCTCCTCTGTGTGTGGCTTTGTGCTGCTTCGCCGCACTTCGCAATGACCAATACGTTCCAGGCCTTTAAAGTGTTGGACATCTATGACGAACACTGTGGGACATCTGAAAACCTTGCTGAATTGTCAGTTGAACAGACAGAGACAATTTGACGATTACTTATCCTTTTGAGTCTTACGGACTGGAGCCTGTCTCAGGGAATTTCTACTTACAAGAAACCAAACATGGCTCTTCACACAGAGCTCTGTTGTAGAGCTGCACAATTAGCCGCATTTTAATCACGATTTGGGCTGTCACAGTCAACTCGAGCGCATTATCAAATCAAGCCTTTTCACAGAAACTGCGCAGAAAAGCATCATCGGCTCGTCTTGAAGCCCCGTTTAGCGGCACCAGCCCAAACCGGTGGCCATTGTGTGTAGGCACAAAGCTCCATTACCACGCCAACACTGCAAAAAGTCAGTGTTCAAAAACAAGAAAAAAAACTGTTTACTCTCCCAGTGCACATATGAACCACAGCTCCCCTAATGGTGATGGCACTCATGCAACCACACACTGCAAAAAGTCAGTGTTCAAAAACAAGAAAAAATATATACAAAAATTAGGGTTGTTTTACTTGAACTAAGCAAAATGATCTGCCAATAGAACAAGAAAATTTGGCTTGTCAAGACTTTCCAAAACAAGTCAAATTAGCTAACCTCAATGAACCCAAAAATACCTTCAAATAAGTATATTCTCACTAATAACAAGTGCACTTTTCTTGGTAGAAAAAAAATAAGAGACCTTTTTGCTCAATATGTTGAAAAATATTCTTAAATTAAGTAAATGCTAGTGCCATTATCTTGACATAATGATATGCACTGCAAAAAGGGAAATCTAAGTGAGATGAAATATCTCAAATAAGGGTGATATTTGCTTATTTTCTGTCTGATAAGATAATTCTTCTCAATAAGCAGATTTTATGTTAGAGTGTTTTACTTGTTTTAAGGGTTTTGCTCCTAAATGATCTCAGTAAGATATTACAGCTTGTTGCTGAGATTTGATGAGCTATATTGAGTAAAACATGCTTGAAACTAGAATATCAACTGTTGCAAAGCTGTGTCATCAACACTCACAAGTATAAAACTACTTTTTTAAAGTCATCATTTCTTACTTCAAGCATGAACAAAAAAATCATGATGCCGAGCGCATATCATTATGTCAAGATAATGGCACTAGCATTTACTTAATTTAAGAATATTTTTCATTATATTGAGCAAAAAGGTCTCCTTTATTTTTTTTCTACCAAGAAAAGTGCACTTGTTATTAGTGAGAATATACTTATTTTAAAGTATTTTTGGGTTCATTGAGGTTAGCTAATTTTACTTCTTTTGGAAAGTCTTGACAAGCCAAATTGTCTTGTTCTATTGGCAGATAATTTTGCTTAGTTCAAATAAAATGCTCCTAATTTTTGTATTTTTTTTCTTGTTTTTGAATACTGACTTTTTGCAGTGCGCTCGGCATCATGGTTTTTTTTAAATGCTTGAAGTAAGAAATTATTACTTTAAAAAAGTAGTTTTATACTTGTGAGTGTTGATGACACAGCTTTGCAACAGTTGATATTCTAGTTTCAAGCATGTTTTACTCAATATAGCTCATCAAATCTCAGCAACAAGCTGTAATATCTTACTGACATCATTTAGGAGCAAAACACTTAAAACAAGTAAAACACTCTAACATCAAATCTGCTTAGTGAGAAGAATTATCTTATCAGACAGAAAATAAGCAAATATCACCCTTATTTGAGATATTTCATCTTACTTAGATTTCACTTTTTGCAGTGAACCACCTGATTAGCTGGCATCAGCAAACATTTCCCAAGTTCATGCAGCCGGTTGCCTCGTTTCACTCCGGTGGAGTCCTCGGCATGCAGTATTGACCGCACCCCTTTTAGTACACCGCACACGTGTGGGCGCCTGCACAACACGCTGATTTCCTCGTTTCCCTGGAGTCCCACTAACGGATAGCCATTGTGCTAAATAGTCTGAAAACATTTTTCAGTTAAATGCCAAACCTATCGAGACGTGCTCCTCGTTAGAATTCATGCAACGCCCCCACCTAAGGATGCGTATGAATTCATGGAATGCAGAAATGTAATTGAAGAACTCTCACACACTGCAAAAAGTCAGTGTTCAAAAACAAGAAAAAAAAAAATTAGCGGTATTTTATTTGAACTAAGCAAAACTATCTGCCAATAGAACAAGAAAATTTGGCTTGTCAAGACTTTCCAAAACAAGTCAAATTAGCTAACCTCAATGAACCCAAAAGTAGCTTAAAATAAGTATATTCTCACTAATAACAAGTGCGCTCTTCTTGGTAGAAAAAAAAGAGACCTTTTTGCGCAATATGTTGAAAAATATTCTTAAATGAAGTAAATGCTAGTGCCATTATCTTGACATAATGATATGCACTCGGCATTACATTTCTTGAAACCAGCAAACTTATACTAAAAACTAATTTATTGTTCTTAATGGAAAGGCAACAAGGCAAGCGCTTGTTACTCTCGGGGTCTCCTAGCCGCTCAGGCAAATCATATTGTCTAAAAATGCATTTTTCCATGGATAACATGACATCATCGCGCCAAGTGCGTGCTCTTTCAGTCAATTAGTGCGCATATACACAGCCCGGCCCCTGGCCAAAAATTTTTTAATTGTAATTTTGAGGAATTTATCTGAATGTGCATGAACTATTTCTGTTCAAAATAGTTAGAAATGTCAAATGTTTAAATATTAACTGTCAGTTTACTGTACTGTGCCAACTGAACTACTATATGAGTACGTATGTTCTATTGTTTCATTTAAAAATAAAACAGCAAAGTCCATTTGGCTGTCATCTGTTTTAATTATGAGACACAATTGTGTCAAAATCATGTTTTGTTTTTTTCATGCTTGAAATAAGAAATGATGACTTTAAAAAAGTAGTTTTGTACTTGTGAGTGTTGATGACACAGCTTTGCAACAGTTGATATTCTAGTTTCAAGCTTGTTTTACTCAATATAGCTCATCAAATCTCAGCAACAAGCTGTAATATCTTACTGACATCATTTAGGAGCAAAACACTTAAAACAAGTAAAACACTCTAACATAAAAACTGTTAGTGAGAAGAATGATCTTTTCAGACAGAAAATAAGCAAATATCACCCTTATTTGAGATATTTAATCTTACTTAGATTTCAGTTTTTGCAGTGCATGAGTACAATCGTTACACTAATTAACGCTATAAATAAAGCTAAAATGCTTTTAATGACAAACGGATGAAATGTTAATAATAATGAACAAAAACAATTTTTCCTTAACGAATATGGATAACATTTTTTTAGCCTTTTTATTAGACAAGTAGAGATAAGATGTATTGCTTTCGGACTGGCTCGTTATGTATCTGTTTTATTCAAATATTTTGAAGTTAGTCGAAGTTAGGAGATAATCCAGGGGTGTCAAACTTATTTTAGCTCAGGGGCCACATGGACAAAAATCTACTCCCAAGTGGGCCGGACTGGTAAAATCCCGGCCTGGTAACTTAAAAATAAAGACAACTTCAGATTGTTTTCTTTGTTTAAAAAATAGAACAAGCACATTCTGAAATTGTAGAAATCATAATGTTGTTGGTTTTTTTTTACACTTACATGTTGCGGTTAATAGTATTCTATCTTTATTTGTCCTTATTTATATTTTCTAAATAAATGATGTGATAATGTTCATCAGTCAACTCAATTGGTGTTAATTTTCAATCTATCAAGATACATTTTTTTATATCAAAATCAAATTACAGTACCTTATTTATGTAGTTTGATCATTTTTCTTGACTGATGCACTAACATCCGACCATCGCCCGAGGGGAAAGAAGCGGTGGTGAAGGCGTGGGGTGAGGGAGGGGGTGTGTGTGCGTGTGTGCCCAATTGTCTTGGGTGTGATGATGTAATGTTTTTTATAGACTGAGGCCGATCTGCAAAAGTTCGACTCCAGGTGTCGTTGAAGAGGGAGGGAGGTCAAAAGTGTCCATCATTGAGGTGTCCTCGGGGGTGTTTTTCAGAACAGCCTGCTCCTGTTTTCACAGCATCAAGGCCATTCGAGGGAGTCAAATCGTAGATTAGGATGTTTGTTTTCCGCGAGCAGACAAAACAATGACTTGTCTATTCTATTTGTCCATGCTGGGTGCTCTCAAATTCAATTCAATTTTCCTTTGCAGCAAGCTTCTCCATGATGTGATCCATCTTGCGATTCAGTTCAGAAATCGCCACAGTCTGTGTTCCCACAGCCCTGCCCAAACCATCCATTGCGACGAACAGCCTTTGGGCTCCTTGAGTGGCTGCCATCGTCTTACGAATTTGACTATACACCAAAGCAATGCCCAGCCCAATCAGCAGGTGCCCCGCGATCACGGTTCCAAATAGGTAGATGTCTTCCACGTCCTCGATGGAAAGGACTGAGAGGCACATGATTCTCCATTTATCCCAGGAATCTCTCACGTACCCCGCAGCAATGGTTCCATCAGGGCAGCCAGGCTCCCCCGAACCTCTTTTCCTCGTCGAAAAGATTTTGTCAATTGCGTCGAGAGTCCAGCTGATCATTTCCATGTCTGATGTTTAGATTTGAGGACAGCGCAAAGAAAGAGGCTTCAAAAAAGTTCAAACAAGACAAAAACAAAGAGAGCAAGCTGGGAGAAGAGGGAGCGGAAAAATTGCGACCGCCCTTACCAGAGGCAAGACAGAAGACAAATTATGGGCATTCACATTCACACTCCCCATTACTGGAAGTAGATTGCCGACCTGTGGCAACACTGTTTTACCTAACGTAACAAATTATCGTGATTATTGGTGATTTCAATATTGATGAAAATAATCATGATTGTTATTTTGGCCATAGTCCATTAACCTGACTCTCGCCAGATCCTTGTAGTTCACTGAGCTCCGCACAAGGATCTGGGCACGAGGGCATTGCAAACTCCTTCAAGATAGCAAATAATAATGAACCAATCAGGATCACCGGGCAGGATTTCATAGATGTGATGTAGCGCCAAAGCGACTGTTTGATGCACTGACATTGATTCTGCTATTGCAACTGTTTTGTCGAATCTATCGAATATTAATTATTTGAAAGATGAACAGAGAACGGTTTTGAAGGCATTTATTGATGGCAATGATGCTCTGTTGTTATCCAATATGTCGGCTGTTCTGTTTTGGATTTCCCAGCGTCTGAAATACATCTCCTATTGAGAAGTCCCAGATCCAAGTGTGGAGCTCAGCAAACTACAAGGATCTGGCGAGAGTCAGGTTATAGTCCATTGCATTGAACCTCCAAAAACATCCTGACACAGTCAAGTGCATCCAGCAGGGGGCAGAAGTGGCCATCCTTACAACTCTGTATAGGAAGCCATTGTTCCCCTCATTAAGAAAGGCAAAGGTGGCAGACTTGAGTTGACCTTTTTACCCTGTTTTTACGTCTTCTCTCCACTGACATTGGAGCTGATCTGAAGCAGTTGGGGGAATGGTTCTCGTCACGTTGAATCATTTGTAGTGTGTACAAGAGGATGCTGGGATGAAGGAAGTATTGTATGACTATATAAATACCCTTTGGCTTTGTTTGCGCTTATCTGACCCTTTCATTAAAGAGGCATACTGGGCAGCCATTTTTTTTCATCAACGTGCTGAGTGATGAAAAACTGGACTGGAATTAGAAATGTAGATCATAATCATCAGTCCAATGGGGATTTGGTTTGTTGAATGTTTAAAAAAGGGCAGCTGAGGCATGGGTTTTAGGATGCAGCCTGACTGGTACTTCAAAGGATGTGTCAGACTCACGACTTGGGGCTTAGGACTGACCTTGGACATAGACTCTGGGTGTAGTACGTGTGTACGAGTGTATCCATCTGGCTCGTCTTCTCTTGGAGACAAAGTAAGAGTTTGTCTCTTGGTACTTGAGAGAGATTGAGTAGTGTTTGAAAACATTCAATGGGGATATTATTAGAATCAAACAGGGGCACCATCAAGCCTGTATCTATTACAGGTGTTTCTTTCAAACTGTCATCATTAAATATTTATTCAAACCCTAAAAACAATGCATTTTGTCAGCCAAATAACAGACAGTTAAACATTAAGTTTTTCTGTTATTATTGTGACTTTAGACCAGTGGTTCTTAACCTTGTTGGAGGTACCGAACCCCACCGGTTTCATATGCGCATTCACCGAACCCTTCTTTAGTGAAAAATAAAATGTTTTTTTTTCTTCATATTCAAGACACAGTTATGTTTTTGGTAACACTTTAGTATGGGGAACATATTCTAAGTAACAAAGACTTAATTTAGAGTTTTTTGGACACTAGGGGACATATTCGAAGTAACAAAGACTTCATTTAGAGTTATTTGGTTAGGGTTAGGGTTAGAGGGTTCGGGCCAGGGTTATAATAAGGCCATGCCGAATAAGGCATTAATAAGTACTTAATAATGACTAGTTAAGAGCCAATATGTTACTAATTTGCATGTTAATAAGCAACTAATAATGGTGAATATGTTCCCCATACTAAAGTGTTACCATGTTTTTTTACTGGTGCACAAAATGAACCGTGCATGAACATCACCTTGTTCAAACAACAAAACCAACACAGTGCATAAACTCACAACAAATTACACACCTGCAAATCAGTCTGACTTCTGCTGTTGCCGTATCCGTAATACGCCGATAGGGAAAAGTTTAACATCAAATCTGCTTAGTGAGAAGAATGATCTTATCAGACAGAAAATAAGCAAATATCACCCTTATTTGAGATATTTAATCTTACTTAGATTTCAGTTTTTGCAGTGTGCAGATAACCTATAATGCAATTTTTCGACAAATGAAAAAAATGGCCTTAATTTGACAATCTTGGCCCTCTTTTCTAGTTTTAAAAGACATCCTTCCTTTTTGAAGACTAAAGATGATGTGACCAGCAGACGACAGCCAATGCTAGTTACAAATTAGCCATGAGCAAAATGAGTTAAGTAAGGAGCTCTGATTTCAAGCTTGGTTTTTTTTTGTCTCGTATTATTCATAGAATAATGAGATCAGTTTACCTTTCTGAGGGTTTGCACAAAGCAGATGCAGTCAAGGACCATATGTGATATCAGGCACCATGTAATCTTGCCGTGTCTTGAATAACATACAGAGCAGCTGTTTCTGCTATAAACCAGCGAGCTCTGCATTGTCCCGCGTTGTTGTCGCCACAATATAAGATATAAAGTTCCTGTAGTAATGCGTGCTGATTGGGTTTATTTGCTCAGAGTTTGGCGAGGTAAAAAATCCCCTGTTTCGTGGGCAGGAGAGGAAGCGTTTTGACATCCTGTCCGCTGAATCACTAAATAACCACATACATCAAAGCAGAAACTTTAGCCAGCCAAAAAAACATACTACAATTTTACAGTGCGTCCGAAAAGTATTCACAGCGCTTCACTTTTTTTCACATGTTGTTATGTTACAGCAGGGGTGGGCAATTCATTTTTACCGGGGGCCGCATGAGCAACCCGAGCACTGCTGGAGGGCCACATCGACAATATGTCAATTACATTTTGCTCAATATCATTTTTTATATACCGTAAGATAAATAATAATAATTAATAATAATAATAATAATTTCATTTAACCTAACTTTATACAAAAGCACATTGCGAACATATTAGTGTGAGAGTCCAGTCACTGGACTATGGACTGGACTCTCACAATATTATGCTAGATCCACTATGGACTGGACTCTCACTATTATGTTAGATCCACTATGGACTGGACTCTCACAATATTATGCTAGATCCACTATGGACTGGACTCTCACTATTATGTTAGATCCACTATGGACTGGACTCTCACAATATTATGCTAGATCCACTATGGACTGGACTCTCACTATTATGTTAGATCCACTATGGACTGGACTCTCACAATATTATGCTAGATCCACTATGGACTGGACTCTCACTATTATGTTAGATCCACTATGGACTGGACTCTCACAATATTATGCTAGATCCACTATGGACTGGACTCTCACTATTATGTTAGATCCACTATGGACTGGACTTTCACACTATTATGTTAGATCCACTATGGACTGGACTTTCACACTATTATGTTAGATCCACTATGGACTGGACTCTCACACTATTATGTTAGATCCACTATGGACTGGACTCTCACTATTATGTTAGATACACTATGGACTGGACTCTCACACTATTATGTTAGATCCACTATGGACTGGACTCTCACACTATTATGTTAGATTCACTATGGACTGGACTCTCACACTATTATGTTAGATCCACTATGGACTGGACTCTCACAATATTATGCTAGATCCACTATGGACTGGACTCTCACACTATTATGTTAAATCCACTATGGACTGGACTCTCACTATTATGTTAGATCCACTATGGACTGGACTCTCACACTATTATGTTAGATCCACTATGGACTGGACTCTCACAATTATGTTAGATCCACTATGGACTGGACTCTCACTATTATGTTAGATCCACTATGGACTGGACTCTCACAATATTATGCTAGATCCACTATGGACTGGACTCTTAAACTATTATGTTAGATCCAGTTTTTCCTTGCCCTGATGTGGGATCTGAACCGAGGATGTTGTTGTGGCTTGTGCAGCCCTTCGAGACACTTGTGATTTAGGGCTATATAAATAAAACATTGATTGATTGATTTCTTTTCTGTCAATGATTTCAGGAAGACAATGAAATGCAGTTTAGCAGCACCTGTCACGTCGGGGTCGCATTTTACTGCGTGGTCGTTCTCCCAGGATGCAGACGGAAAAATCCGGAGGCAAGGTACAGGTAAGAAAATGATTTAATGTCCACAAATCATGCGGGATACAAACAAAAGAGCATCAGCGTGCCGATTGCACGGGAAGCTAACGGAATAGCAAACAAGAACCGCTTAGCATATGACAAAGCTTAGCTCAGGAATCCAAATGGTAACTGACGTAAACTGTTGCATGAAAGCAAATAAGGAAGCCAGTCAGTGTGTGGCAAACAACGTGAATAAGTAGCTCTCTGATTAGTGCCTGTGCTGAACACTAATCAGAGGCAGGTGAAACTAATCAGCACCCATGGTAACCAAAACACAAACCCAGGGATGCTCAAGACAGGAACTGAGTGAGTTCAAAACTAACATGATCCGGGCAACGGATCATGACAGCACCAGAGATGGCATCATCATCACTTAAAAAAAAAACTATAAAAATTAGAGAACACAATATAAAAATATAAAAGCATGCAATATAAAAAAATAAGTATGTGAGACACATATACACTGTACTAAGAACTATTCATCCCATAGTCCTAGTTGGTCTTTTCAGTTGAATGATAGGGTGATGATGTGGTTACAGCCAGTGGATAGAAGCTGTTTTCTAGTCTGTCTGTTTTGCTTTTGAGGGGCCTGGCCCTTTTCCCTGAAGGTGGAAATGTGGAAAAAGTGAAGCCGTGTGAATACCTTCCGGATGCACTGTAAGCGCTGACTACACGTGACCTCAGAGAAGAAGACACCTGACGAGCCAGTGACTAACCCCAGCTTTGTGTTTGGGCGCTAACAAAATTCCGGCGCCGAGAAGGGGGACTTGGTGGTTGGCTCTAAGTGGGGAAAAAACACCTCCGCCATGACTGTCTGACAGATGTCTTGCTCACAAATCTTTAAGCTCATCACCAAGTCCTTTGAAGTCCTTTTTTATCATGCAAGAATTACTACTAAGAGGTTTTTCGGAGAGTCCCAATTAGCCAGTCAGCCTTATTTTTTGTGTATTCAGGTACCGCAAATTCCTTTTTTTTAAAAGTTCAGTCGGTTTGTCAAAAAACTCATCCTGTTCTTTCGTCCGCCCTTGGGTGTTGTGGCGAGCGCTAGGTGATGACAGTTGGAAGTGACCCCCCCGCCCCCAAACTAATGATGCGTAGTATTTTAATATCGCCACAAGGTGTCAGTAAGAGTCTACAATCATACGGGCACAACATTGCAGGTCCCACAGGGCATTTCCTGTACGTGGGAAGGGATTCGTTCCCAGGGATTCGAATAAAGAACCAGCTCTTTTTCTTTACTATAGTGGCCTCCATAACGGGAACCGGTTCTCAAAAAGGGATTCGAGTCCATAGAATCGGTTCTTTTCTTACCGAACAACCGGGAGAACCGATTTCGAACATCATCAGTAAGAGTCTACAATCATACGGGCACAACATTGCAGGTCCCACAGGGCATTTCCTGTACGTGGGAAGGGATTCGTTCCCAGGGATTCGAATAAAGAACCAACTCTTTTTCTTTACTATAGTGGCCTCCATAACGGGAACCGGTTCTCAAAAAGGGATTCGAGTCCATAGAATCGGTTCTTTTCTTATCGAACAACCGGGAGAACCGATTTCGAACATCATCCCTAGGCCTGGCCCTTTTCCCTGAAGGTGGAAATGTGGAAAAAGTGAAGCCGTGTGAATACCTTCCGGATGCACTGTATGTAAATCAAGCAAAAGTGAAGCCGTGACTACACGTGACCTCAGAAAAGAAGACACCTGACAAGCCAGTGACTAACCTAAAGTGTTTGGGCGCTGACAAAATTCCGGCGCCAAGAAGGGGGACTTGGTGGTTGGCTCTAAGTGGGGAAAAAACACCTCCGTCATGACTGTCTGACAGATGTCTTGCTCACAAATCTTTAAGCTCATCACCAAGTCCTTTGAAGTCCTTTTTTATCATGCAAGAAGTACCACTAAGAGGTTTTTCAGAGAGTCCCAATTAGCCAGTCAGCCTTATTTTTTGTGTATTCAGGTACTGCAAATTCCTTTTGGGTACTCTGATCTTGGAATCAGACTTTTTTTTTTTTTTTTAAAGTTCAGTCGGTTTGTCAAAAAACTCATCCTGTTCTTTCGTCAGCCCTCGGGTGTTGTGGCGAGCGCTAGGTGATGACAGTTGGAAGTGACCCCGCCCCCCGGGCGTCAAGAGTTTCTTTTTCAAGCCCTGACCTTGTTGACCATCAACTGATACACATGGATGAACCCCCACCCTTACTCCCGCCCTTCCCAAAACCCCTCTGGGGTCCAGGAGCTGTCTCCTTAAGCCATGACTTGCCTCCTGAGACTCACCCGACTCCAATTATTATATCGGGTCTCCCGGTCTTTGTCTGGATGTTTTGAACGATGTTGTTTTGTGTTTGTTTGAGAAATGACTGGTGTCCGGTCTGAAAGTGGAGCGACCACAATGCAATGACAATGCTCTTTTTACATGACCGTGCAACCCGAGCCGCCGTCTATTTTGGCAGTGTGTTTGGCTAAGCGTCGCCATGGGACACGCTGATGTGGGCATCCTTTTCGTGCTGCCCAATTCCCATGCAGCCTTCTGCAAGGCGTGGACGCTTGTCCCAACATCTGGTGTCACACACACAGACGTAAGGCCTTTCAAGATGTGAAATAATCCTAATAAAACGCTTCCTTTAGGCGAACAATGGAGGAAGCCAGTCCATTTGATGAAGGGAAGCTATTGTAGATTGTTTGGGAAGGAATTGGCATGATTGTGTGTCGGAATAACTATTTGTTTACCCCCTGTAACATAATCCGAGGCCTGCAGTGAGATAGCATCACGGCTTTATTGAGCTTTATCTCGCGATCGGTGATGAGGCATCAGTGACAAGTCTCTAAACTCCACTGTGGGTCAGTAAAAGTGCAGGCTGACATTCATCCAGAGGTGGGTAGAGTAGCCAGAAATTGTACTCAAGTAAGAGTACTGTTACTTTAGAGATTTATTACTCAAGTAAAAGTAAGGAGTAGTCCCCCAAATATTTACTTTAGTAAAAGTAAAAAGTATGTTGTGAAAAAACTACTCAAGTACTGAGTAACTGATGAGTAACCCTTTTTTGATTACGCATGCACCTCCTGGTACCCTAGCACCGCCAAAACCCTCAAATCTAAACTCCAAACATCTCAGAACAAGCTAGTCAGGTTACTTCTAGACCTCCACTCCAGATCCCACCTCACTCCTACCCACTTCTCTAAAGTGGGCTGGCTCAAGGTGGAGGACAGAGTTAAACAACTTGCACTGAGCCTAGTCTATAAAATCCACTACACCTCCCTGATATCGAAGTACATGTCAAACTACTTCCTTAACGTAAATGACCGCCATAACCACAACACCAGGGGGAGCTCCACTAACCACGTTAAACCCAGATTCCGAACTAACAAAGGTCTTAAATCATTCTCTTTCTATGCCACATCAATGTGGAATGCGCTCCCAACAGGTACAAAAGAAAGGGCATCTCTATCCTCCTTCAAAACCGCAATAAAAGTTCACCTCCAGGCAGCTACAACCCTAAACTAACACCCTCCCCGGATTGCTAATAATCAAATGTAAACAATCAAATGCAGATACTTTTTCTTATGCCTTCTGATCTCTCTCTCTCTCTCTCTCTCTCTCTCTCTCTCTCTCTCTCTCTCTCTCTCTCTCTCTCTCTCTCTCTCTCTCTCTCTCTCTCTCTCTCTCTCTATGTCCACTACTTGCTGTCCATATCCTCCCCCCCCTCCCCCCCCTCCACCCCCCTGATTGTAAATAATGTAAATAATTCAATGTGATTATCTTGTGTGATGACTGTATTATGATGATAGTATATATGATAGTATATATCTGTATCACGAATCAATTTAAGTGGACCCCGACTCAAACAAGTTGAAAAACTTATTCGGGTGTTACCATTTAGTGGTCAATTGTACGGAATATGTACTTCACTGTGCAACCTACTAATAAAAGTATCAATCAATCAATCAAAACCTGTTTGTTTAATGATGACGGCAACAAATAATGCACAAAAACATAAAAATAGCAATGAGCAAATTCAGAGCCAGGAATATCTCTTAAGCAACTAAAACAATAATAAAAATAAATAATGATACATTAAAATAAAAAAAATTAAGGCAAATTGAGCCACAATAACTTAACAGCACCATAGGCTCAGTAGGCAGAGATTACAAAGGAAAATAACAAGTTAGCCTTTACGCAAACCAAAACTGATAGGTGTGGGCTGCACCTGGGAACACACTGTGCACTTCTGATTGGTGTTTGTATGCATGCGTGTGTGTGTGTGCGACTGTGCGTGCGTGCGTGTGTGCGTGTGTGTGTGTGTGTGTCTCCGTCTGTCTATGAGGCTGCAGTGCGTTAATAAATGTCCCCGCACGATGTACATTTGACAGTGATTCATAGCAGGGAAGCTAACATCAGCCTACGGTGACAGCCAAAATATCTACTAACGTTACTTACCGCGATGTGCTTCCTCAAATTTGATGTTGAGTTCATGTAAGCTGAAATGTCCACTTGTTTGGGGAGACACATATGACAACGCATTACATAACTGTTTTTTTTGGTTGTCTGAAGCGTGAACATCGATTTTATGTGAGACCAAGGGTGTTCTTCCTCTTCTGGTTGACGCGGAGCGTTCGTTGCTGTCTCTGCCGTTGTTGTTGTTTGCCGCTGAAACTTTATGTGCAGTTAATCATGTGACCGCCTGGCTCTGTTTTATTGGTGAAACGGAGTCAAACGTCACCAGTGACTGCATTTGATTGGTGAAACGGAGTCAAACGTCACCAGTGACTGCATTTGATTGGTGAAACGGAGTCAAACGTCACCAGTGACTGCATTTGATTGGTGAAACGGAGTCAAACGTCACCAGTGACTGCAATTGATTGGTGAAACGGAGTCAAACGTCACCAGTGACTGCATTTGATTGGTGAAACGGAGTCAAACGTCACCAGTGACTGCATTTGATTGGTGAAACGGAGTCAAACGTCACCAGTGACTGGGTTTGATTGGTGAAACGGAGTCAAACGTCACCAGTGACTGCATTTGATTGGTGAAACGGAGTCAAACGTCACCAGTGACTGCATTTGATTGGTGAAACGGAGTCAAACGTCACCAGTGACTGTATTTGATTGGTGAAACGGAGTCAAACGTCACCAGTGACTGCATTTGATTGGTGAAACGGAGTCAAACGTCACCAGTGACTGCATTTGATTGGTGAAACGGAGTCAAACGTCACCAGTGATTGTATTTGATTGGTGAAAAGCAGTCAAACATCACCAGTGACTGCATTTGATTGGTGAAACGGAGACAAACGTCACCAGTGACTGCATTTGATTGGTGAAACGGAGTCAAACGTCACCAGTGACTGCATTTGATTGGTGAAACGGAGTCAAACGTCACCAGTGACTGCATTTGATTGGTGAAACGGAGTCAAACGTCACCAGTGACTGCATTTGATTGGTGAAACGGAGTCAAACGTCACCAGTGACTGCATTTGATTGGTGAAACGGAGACAAACGTCACCAGTGACTGCATTTGATTGGTGAAACGGAGACAAACGTCACCAGTGACTGCATTTGATTGGTGAAACGGAGACAAACGTCACCAGTGACTGCATTTGATTGGTGAAACGGAGACAAACGTCACCAGTGACTGCATTTGATTGGTGAAACGGAGTCAAATGTCACCAGTGACTGCATTTGATTGGTGAAACGGAGTCAAACGTCACCAGTGACTGCATTTGATTGGTGAAGCGGAGTCAAACGTAGCCAGTGACTGCATTTGATTGGTGAAACGAAGTCAAACGTCACCAGTGACTGCATTTGATTGGTGAAACGGAGTCAAACGTCACCAGTGACTGCATTTGATTGGTGAAACGGAGTCAAACGTCACCAGTGACTGCATTTGATTGGTGAAACGGAGTCAAACGTCACCAGTGACTGCATTTGATTGGTGAAACGGAGTCAAACGTCACCAGTGACTGCATTTGATTGGTGAAACGGAGTCAAACGTCACCAGTGACTGCATTTGATTGGTGAAACGGAGTCAAACGTCACCAGTGACTGCATTTGATTGGTGAAACGGAGTCAAACGTCACCAGTGACTGCATTTGATTGGTGAAACAGAGTCAAACGTCACCAGTGACTGCATATGATTGGTGAAACAGAGTCAAACGTCACCAGTGACTGCATTTGATTGGTGAAACGGAGACAAACGTCACCAGTGACTGCATTTGATTGGTGAAACGGAGTCAAACGTCACCAGTGACTGCATTTGATTGGTGAAACGGAGTCAAACGTCACCAGTGACTGCATTTGATTGGTGAAACGGAGTCAAACGTCACCAGTGACTGCATTTGATTGGTGAAACGGAGTCAAACGTCACCAGTGATTGTATTTGATTGGTGAAACGCAGTCAAACGTCACCAGTGACTGCATTTGATTGGTGAAACGGAGTCAAACGTCACCAGTGACTGCATTTGATTGGTGAAACGGAGTCAAACGTCACCAGTGACTGCATTTGATTGGTGAAACGGAGGCAAACGTCACCAGTGACTGCATTTGATTGGTGAAGCGGAGTCAAACGTCGCCAGTGACTGCATTTGATTGGTGAAACTGAGTCAAACGTCACCAGTGACTGCATTTGATTGGTGAAACGGAGTCAAACGTCACCAGTGACTGCATTTGATTGGTGAAACGCAGGCATGTGATAGATCCTACTTTGAAGGTCTGTCTGACAAACCAAAATAAACAAAGCGTGCATGAACAGATGGATAAAAATCAGTAGCGAGTAGCGAGCTGAATGTAGATAAATGGAGTGGAGTAAAAGTAGCGTTTCTTCTCTATAAATATACTCAAGTAAAAGTATGTTGCATTAAAACTACTCTTAGAAGTACAATTTATCCCAAAAGTTACTCAAGTAGATGTAACGGAGCAAATGTAGCGCGTTACTACCCACCTCTGATCATGGTTCACCAATCACATAATAATGACATAAATGCAGGGTCGCTGAAGGCTGATCCAAGGCCTTCACCCAACTAGCTCAATTTCCTGTGCGTTCTGCAAAGCCTGCAACAAAAAGCCGAGCCTCAAGAGAGCCGAGCTGCACCGTCGTGCATTAATTTGACCTCAAGACGGACCCCGAAGCCATCCTTTTATAATCTGTTAACTAAAAAAACCCACGTACAACTGAATCCTGCGGTATCACTGCGTCTTTTCGACGATGCCGCGCCAAAGACAAGAAAAGTGATCTTCCTGCGTGGTTTTGCAAGGACGCTTATACAACAAGACAACGTGTGCATTAGAGAAAAAAAAAAAAGGACTTTTATCTCTTCCATTTCCAATGACAACACCGCGGTGTTAAATGATGATCATAAGGACCTCTGGTGCCAAACACCACACAAATTCAGCATACTATTATTAGCATTTACTATATGCCTCAGCATCTTGACTTTAACCATACACTGCAAAAAGTCAGTGTTCAAAAACAAGAAAAAAAAAAGGTATTTTATTTGAACTAAGCAAAATTATCTGCCAATAGAACAAGAACATTTGGCTTGTCAAGACTTTCCAAAACAAGTCAAATTAGCTAACCTCAATGAACCCAAAAATAGCTTCAAATAAGTATATTCTCACTAATAACAAGTGCACTTTTCTTGGTAGAAAAAAAAAAGAGACCTTTTTGCTCAATATGTTGAAAAATATTCTTAAATGAAGTAAATGCTAGTGCCATTATCTTGACATAATGATATGCGCTCGGCATTACATTTCTTGAAACCAGCAAACTTATACTAAAAACTAATTTATTGTTGTTAATGGAAAGGCAACAAGGCAAGCGCTTGTTACTCTCGGGGTCTCCTAGCCGCTCAGGCAAATCATATTGTCTAAAAAGGCATTTTTCCATGGATAACATGACATCATCGCGCCAAGTGTGTGCTCTTTCAGTCAATTAGTGCGCATATATACAGCCCGGCCCCCGGCCAAAATGTTTTTAATTGTAATTTTGAAGAATTCATCTGAATGTGCATGAACTATTCTTGTTCAAAATTGTTACAAATGTTAAATGTTTAAATATTAACTGTCAGTTTACTGTACTGTGCCAACTGTACTACTATATGAGTACGTATGTTCTATTGTTTCATTGGAAATAAAACAGCAAAGTCCATTTGGCTGTCATCTGTTTTAATTATGAGACACAATTGTGTCAAAGTCATGATTTTTACTTTCATGCTTGAAATAAGAAATGATTACTTTAAAAAAGTAGTTTTATACTTGTGAGTGTTGATGACACAGCTTTGCAACAGTTGATATTCTAGTTTCAAGCATGTTTTACTCAATATAGCTCATCAAATCTCAGCAACAAGCTGTAATATCTTACTGAGATCATTTAGGAGAAAAACACTTAAAACAAGTAAAAGACTCTAACATAAAATCTGCTTAGTGAGAAGAATTATCTTATCAGACAGAAAATAAGCAAATATCACCCTTATTTGAGATATTTAGTCTTACTTGGATTTCAGTTTTTGCAGTGTATTCTGGAGTATTTCTTCTGACTTTAAAAAATGGATTTGGACATGGTTGGATCGAGTTTCTGATAAAGTACGGTTTCGATTCGCCAATGTCTATACAGTCTCTGTAGGAGGACGCCACCTACGCTGGATTAGCACCTACAAAACCCAATACCAGTAAAGTTGGTACCTCGTGTAAATGGTAAACAAAAACAGAATACAATGATGTGCAAATCCTTTTCAACTTATATTCAATTGAATAGACTGCAAGGACTGGTAAACTTTTTTTTTGTTTTGCAAATAATCATTACCAAATTTTTCGGACTATAAGTCGCAGTTTTTTTCATAGTTTGGCCGGGGGTGCGACTTATACTCAGGAGCGACTTATGTGTGAAATTATTAACACATTAGCGTAAAATATCAAATAATATTATTGATGTCATTCACGTAAGAGACTAGACGTATAAGATTTCATGGGATTTAGCGATTAGGAGTGACAGATTGTTTGGTAAACGTATAGCATGTTCTATATGTTATAGTTATTTGAATGACTCTTACCATAATATGTTACGTTAACATATCAGTTGGTTATTTATGCCTCATATAACGTACACTTATTCAGCCTGTTGTTCACTATTCTTTAGACATTTTAAATTGCCTTTCAAATGTCTATTCTTGCTGTTGGCTTTTATCAAATACATTTCCCCCAAAAATGCAACTTATACTCTAGTGCGACTTATATATGTTTTTTTCCTTCTTTATTATGCATTATGCGGTGCGACTTATACTCCGAAGCGACTTTTTCTCCGAAAAATACGGTAACTTAGATTTTAATGGCAGCAACACATTGCAAAAAGGTTGGCACAGGGGCATTTTTACCACTGTGTTACATGGCCTTTCCTTTTAACAACACTCAGTAAACGTTTGGGACCAATTTTTGAAGCTTTTTCATGTGGAATTCTTTCCCATTCTTGCTTGATGTACAGCTTAAGTTGTTCAACAGTCCGGGGGTCTCCCTTGTGCTATTTTAGGCTTCATAATGCGCCACACATTTTCAATGGGAGACAGGTCTGGACTACAGGCAGGCCAGTCTAGTACCCGCACTCTTTACTATGAAGCCATGTTGATGTAACACGTGGCTTGGCATTGTCTTGCTGAAATAAGCAGGGGCGTCCATGACAACGTTGCTTGGATGGCAACATATGTTGCTCCAAAACCTGTATGTACCTTTCAGCATTAATGGTGCCTTCACAGATGTGTAAGTTACCCATGTCTTGGGCACCAATACACCCCCATACCATCACACATGCTGCCTTTTCAACTTTGCGTCTATAACAGTCCGGATTATCCTTTTCGGCGTGGTGGAGTGGCCGTGCCAGCAACCTGAGTTCAATCCCCACCTTCTACCAACCTCGTCACGTCCGTTGTGTCCTTGGGCAAGACACTTCACCCTTGCTCCTGATGGGTCGGGGTTAACGCCTTGCATGGCAGCTCCCGCCATCAGTGTGTGAACGTGTGTGTGAATGGGTGAATGTGGAAATAGTGTCAAAGCGCTTTGAGTACCTTGAAGGTAGAAAAGCGCTATAGAAGTATAACCCATTTATCACATTATTTATCATTTTCCTTTTTGGTCCAGAGGACACGATGTTCACAGTTTCTAAAAACAATTTTGAAATGTGGACTCGTCAGGACCACAGAACACTTTTACACTTTACATCAGTCCATCTTAGATGAGCTCGGGCCCAGCGAAGCCGGCGGCGTTTCTGGGTGTTGTTGATAAATGGCTTTGGCTTTGCATAGTACAGTTTTAACTTGCACTTACAGATGTAGCGACCAACTGTAGTTACTGACAGTGGGTTTCTGAAGTGTTCCTGAGCCCATGTGGTGATATCCTTTACACACTGATGTCGATTTTAAGATGCAGTATGGCCTGAGGGATTGAAGATCACAGGCATTGCCCCTTACGTGCAGTGATTTCTCCAGATTCTCTGAACCTTTTGATGATATTACGCAGCGTAGACGGTGACATCCCTAAATTCCTTCCTTAAGTATTTTAAATGGCCGGCGAAAACAAGTGCAGTTCCCCTCCAAAGGCAATGACGACTCCTCCATTGAAGTCCTGTTACACTTCATACTCAGCGACACCATATCTATCTGAATGTAGGAAGAAACTCCAGTCTTTGGAGGTGATATCGGCTCATTTGAGCCATTTGAAATGAAACCACGTGTATAGTAAAAAAAAAAAAAAACACTGATTTGTCAGAGCTGTTAACAAATCATAGATGTCTGAAATGTGAGCCGGACTACACGCTGCTTTTTGCAATCCCAAAAGAAAGGAAACGCCTGGTTTAGTCTTTAACAATGTGTTTTATTGTGGGGGATTCTTTAAACTGTCCAATGTGTAAAATCACCGTAAGATAGGAGAATAAAAGCAAGATGCTGGAATTCCTCACTGTGAAGTGTAGTGAAGTGTTACGTGTCAGCACATACCTGCTTGCTGGCCATTCCTTTATGTCAGGGGTCCCCAAACTTTTTTACTCGGGGCCGCATTGGATTAAAAAAATTTGGCCCGGGGGCCACGCTGTATTTTTTTTTATTTTTTATTTTTTAAAAATATATATGTATATATACACTAGCGTTCAAAAGTTTGGGGTCACATGTAAATGTCCTTATTTTTGAAGGAAAAGCACTGTACTTTTCAATGAAGATAACTTTAAACTAGTCTTAACTTGAAAGAAATACACTCTATACATTGCTAATGTGGTAAATGACTATTCTAGCTGCAAATGTCTGCTTTTTGGTGCAATATCTACATAGGTGTATAGAGGCCCATTTCCAGCAACTATCACTCCAGTGTTCTAATGGTACAATGTGTTTGCTCATTGGCTCAGAAGGCTAATTGATGATTAGAAAACCCTTGTGCAATCATGTTCACACATCTGAAAACTGTTTAGCTCGTTACAGAAGCTACAAAACTGACCTTCCTTTGAGCAGATTGAGTTTCTGGAGCATCATATTTGTGGGGTCAATTAAACGCTCCAAATGGCCAGAAAAAGAGAACTTTCATCTGAAACTCGACAGTCTATTCTTGTTCTTAGAAATGAAGGCTATTCCACAAAATTGTTTGGGTGACCCCAAACTTTTGAACGGTAGTGTATGTATATATATATATATATATATATATATATATATATATATATATATATATATATATATATATATATATATATATATATATATATATATATATATATATATATATATATATATCGGTATGTATATATATATATATATATATATCGGTATGTATATATATATATATATATATATATATATATATATATATATATATATATATATATATATATATATATATATACACTTATATATATATATATATATGTATATATATATATATATATATATATATATATATATATATATATATATATATATATATATATATATATATATATATATATATATATATATATATATATATATATATATATATACATACAGTGGGGCAAAAAAGTATTTAGTCAGCCACCCATTGACAATCAATGAGTGGCTGACTAAATACTTTTTTGCCCCACTGTATATATATATATATATATATATATATATATATATATATATATATATATATATATATATATATATATACATATATATATATACATACATTGTCTTTATAATCCGTTTTGTCATGTTCATCAACATTTAACATTGTCACGTTTTCGATTGGAAAAGTGATTTTTAGACAATATGATTTGCCTGAGCTGATAGGAGACACCAAGAGTAACAAGCGGAAGCGATAGAAAATGGATTAGAAAGGAAAGATTAAAAAAAAAAATTAAAAAAATTAACTTGGGACTTCCTGTGGGCCGGATTTTGGATGCTGGGGGACCGGATCCGGCCCGCAGGCCGTAGTTTGGGGACCACTGCTTTATGTGCTCCTACTATCTTATGAGCTGCAAAAGAGCTGTGTAATTAAAACATTGAATCCACATTTAATTTTATAAATGGCTGTGATGATAATGTAAATGAGGGATTTCTAATCACTGCTATGTTGGAATTATTATTAATATTGACACTGTTGTTGATATTATTCATTTTTGTTTGACTACTTTTGGATTGTTTTGGGTCATATTTGTGTGCCTTCTCAATTGCTCTGTTGATTGGTATTCTGAATGTTGCTGGGTTTGGTTTTGGAACTGGAGTTGTAGTATTATGGTATTATTGTGTATTATTTTGTTGGACTGATTAATACAACAAAAAAAAACAAAAAAATGTAATCCTACACTGCAAAAAGTCAGTGTTCAAAAACAAGAAAAAAAAAATACAAAAATGAGGGGTATTTTATTTGAACTAAGCAAAATTATCTGCCAATAGAACAAGAAAATTCGGCTTGTCAAGACTTTCCAAAACAAGTCAAATTAGCTAACCTCAATGAACCCAAAAATACCTTAAAACAAGTACTGTATATTCTCACTAATAAAAGTTTCACTTTTCTTGGCAGTAAAAATAGAGACAGTTTTGCTCAATATCCGGACAACCAGTGTCCTCTACAGTGGCGAAAAAGCTAGTCAAAGATCATCTATATCAGTGGTCCCCAACCTTTTTATAGCTGCGGACCGGTCAATGCTTGAAAATTTGTCCCACAGACCGGACTGTATCCCTGCAGACTGTATTGATCTATATTGATATAAAATGTATATATTGTGTTTTTTATGTTGATATAATAAAAAAATAATATTTAAAAAAAATATATATATATATATATATTTCTTGTGCGGTCCGTGGCCCGGTACCGGGCCGCAGCCCGGTGGTTGGGGACCACTGATCTATATGACAGCACTCTCAAGTTTTTAAGAATCTGCTGCAAAAATGTGAGTCTCTTACATGTTTGTTTTTTTTAACTGAACCTGCAGGCCACCAGTTGAATAGCCCACGTAATGAAATAGAGTGGACCTAAAATGGAACCTTGAGGAACACCACTAGTATAACTTAATAAGTTGAACAAAGGACTACACTGCAAAATATCAGTGTTCAAAAACAAGAAAAAAAATTACAAAATATAGGGGTATTTTATTTGAACTAAGCAAAATTATCTGCCAATAGAACAAGAAAATTTGGCTTGTCAAGACTTTCCAAAACAAGTCAAATTAGCTAACCTCAATGAACCCGAAAATACCTTAAAATAAGTATATTCTCACTAATAACAAGTGCACTTTTCTTGCTAGAAAAAACAAATATGAGACCTTTTTTCTCAATATGTTGAAAAATATTCTTAAATGAAGTAAATGCTAGTGCCATTATCTTGACATAATGATATGCGCTCGGCATCATGATTTTTTTTCATGCTTGAAGTAAGAAATGATGACTTTAAAAAAGTAGTTTTCTACTTGTGAGTGTTGATGACACAGCTTTGCAACAGTTGATATTCTAGTTTCAAGCATGTTTTACTCAATATAGCTCATCAAATCTCAGCAACAAGCTGTAATATCTTACTGAGATCATTTAGGACCAAAACACTTAAAACAAGTAAAACACTAACAAAAAAACTGCTTAGTGAGAAGAATTATCTTATCAGACAGAAAATAAGCAAATATCACCCTTATTTGAGATATTTAATCTTACTTAGATTTCAGTTTTTGCAGTGTAACAATTACTAGATAATATAAGTTTTGATATTACAAAGAAAAATACACAATATTAGGATAATTAAATAGTATTTAGCAGGAAAACTGTTAGATTATAGGGACTGAAGTTTAATATAAAAAAAACATAATTTTTGAGTGAAACTGCTATTTTTTATAAATAAAGTAAATTTGTGGGAATAAAGTGATACAATTAATTGTGATTTTACAAACAGGAAGCTATAATTTCTATAATTTTGTTGAAACAAAGTAATCATGTTGTTGGTCAATTTGAATTTAAAAATAATTGAGTTGGATTTAATGGGGGGTGGGGGGGTGTTGTAAAGGTTTTGTGTATTTCTTTTTTTTTTTTTTAAATCAAACATTGTTATGTTTTTATAAAACTATTTAATTTTACAGTTTTTATAGCTGGGGGGGAAAAAAACCCTCATGTATTTTGAGAACTGCAAGGCCTGGCAAAAATGATGAATGAGGAAACTTGGAGGATGTTCATTCAGTTGATTAGTTTTGTGGGAAGAAAACAGTGACAGACATGAAACACAACTGAAGTCATTTCAAATGGCAATTTTCTGGCTTTAAGAAACACTAAAATAAATCAAAAATATTAAATTGTGGTAGTAACAGTTTACTTTTTAGATCAAGCAGGGTTAACGTCTAATGGAATCACTCAATTCTGAGGAAATAGTTATAGGTTTACCCTGTAAATGTTCATTTCCAAAGCTAACACCTGCATCAGATTAAATCTGTTCATTAGTCTGAAGGAGTGTTTACAACTTGGAGAGCTGTTGCAGCAGGTGGATTGACATGAATCGTGGTTCCAGCACTGTAGATGTCTGTTGAAACAATGTAGAGGATTATCAAACTTCTTCAAGAAGATATCATGTTGCAAAGGATGTTGATTGCTCACAGTCAGCTGTGTGTAAAATCTGGACCAAGTACAAACAACATGGGAAGGTTGTAAAAGTCAACAACACTGGTAGACCGAGTAAAACATCAAGCAATATGTCTTGGGAACAGGAAATGCATAGCAAACCAAATGAACAACAAATTGGCGGAGGAGTCACCATCTGTGACCGAACTGTGAGAAAGCTCATAAAGGAAATGTGATTTAGATACAGAAAAGCTAACCAAAAGCCGTCATTAACAACTAAACATGAAAAAAAAATTCCAACGGGGTAAGGAAAAGCAATGACTGGATGAAAGTCATATTCTGTGATGAATCGTGAATCTGCATTGATGCTGCAACTTTTGTTTGGTGCCGTTCCAATTTTAATTTTTAAGACAACTGCCTGAAAACCTGCAAATTCCCACATACATTGATGATATGGGGCTGCATGTCTGGTCATGGCAATGTCGTTACATCTTCAATAAATACAATCATTTCTAGGGGTGTAACGGTACACAAAAATTTGGGTTCGGTACGTATCTCGGTTTAGAGGTCACAGTTCGGTTCATTTTCGGTACAGTAAGAAAACAACAAAATATAAATTTTTGGGTTATTTATTTACCAAATTTGTAAACAATGGCATAACATACATATACACACAGGGTCCAGTGCCAGGGTTAATGTGGTCAACATATATGAAATAGACTTTGCTGTTTTATTTTCAATGAAACAATAGAACATACGTACTCATATAGTAGTACTCAGGTAAATTCTTCGAAATTACAATAAAGAGGCTGTATATATATATATATATATATATATATATATATATATATATATATATATATATATATATATATATATATATATATATATATATATATATATATACTACCGTTCAAAAGTTTGGGGTCACATTGAAATGTCCTTATTTTTGAAGGAAAAGCACTTTAAACTAGTCTTAACTTTAAAGAAATACACTCTATACATTGCTATGTGGTAAATGACTATTCTAGCTGCAAATGTCTGTTTTTTTGTGCAATATCTACATAGGTGTATAGAGGCCGTTTCCAGCAACTATCACTCCAGTGTTCTAATTAGGGATGTCCGATAATATAATAAATGCGTTAAAATGTAATATCGGAAATTATCGGTATCGGTTTTTTTATTATCTGTATCGTTTTTTTATTTTATTTTTTTAATTTTTTTAATTAAATCAACATAAAAAACACAAGATACACTTACAATTAGTGCACCAACCCAAAAAACCTCCCTCCCCCCATTTCTTTCTGTTATCAATATTCTGGTTCCTACATTATATATCAATATATATCAATACAGTCTGCAAGGGATACAGTCCGTAAGCACACATGATTGTGCGTGCTGCTGCTCCACTAATAATACTAACCTTTAACAGTTAATTTTACACATTTTCATTAATTACTAGTTTCTATGTAACTGTTTTTATATTGTTTTATTTTATTTTTTATTCAAGAAAATGTTTTTAATTTATTTATCTTATTTTTTTTTTTTTTTTTAAAAAGTACCTTATCTTCACCATACCTGGTTGTCCAAATTAGGCATAATAATGTGTTAATTCCACGACTGCATATATCGGTTGATATCTGTATCGGTTGATATCGGTATCGGTAATTAAAGAGTTGGACAATATCGGAATATCGGATATCGGCAAAAAGCCATTATCGGACATCCCTAGTTCTAATGGTACAATGTGTTTGCTCATTGGCTCAGAAGGCTAATTGATGATTAGAAAACCCTTGTGCAATCATGTTCACACATCTGAAAACAGTTTAGCTCGTTACAGAAGCTACAAAAC
>NC_084752.1:41771607-41829107 GCF_033978785.1 Entelurus aequoreus | reverse complement strand
GGTGCTTCCTGTCTTTACCCATTCAACATTTCTTTACCTGCACATTACCTATCTTCTCTGCATCCTGGGGTCACACTGGTGCTTCCTGCCTTTACCCATTCAACATTTCTTTACCTGCACATTACCTACCTTCTCTGCATAGTGGGGGTCACGCTGGTGCTTTCTGCCTGAAATATAGGTCTAAGTGAGACCTACATAGAGGTTTTTGTTTCATGTCTTTTACGACATTCCTACTGGAAGTTACAGGCAGTTTTGTCTGTGTAATAATAATAAGCAGTTTTTTTCCTGTATTTTTTTCCTAGGGGGCGCTAGAGCGCAATTTTGAGTTTTGGGGTTTGGTTTTTTTGATTAGATCGCAATTTTCGCCAGTCCTGATGTGTGTGTCCAATTTGGTGAGTTTTGAAGCATGTTAAGGGGGTCAAATTACAGCTCAAAGAGGCGGCGGTATAATAATAATAAGAATAATAATTAGAGATGTCTTTAAAATGTAATATCGGAAATTATCGGTATCAGTTTTTTTTATTATCGGTATCGTTTTTTGTTTTTTTTAAATTTATTATTATTATTTTTTTATTAAATCAACATAAAAAACACAAAATACACTTACAATTAGTGCACCAACCCAAAAAAACTCCCTCCCCCATTTACACTCATTCACACAAAAGGGTTGTTTCTTTCTGTTATTAATATTCTGCTTCCTACATTATATATCAATATATATCAATACAGTCTGCAAGGGATACAGTCCGTAAGCACACATGATTGTGCGTGCTGCTGCTCCACTAATAGTACTAACCTTTAACAGTTAATTTTACTTATTTTCATTAATTACTAGTTTCTATGTAACTGTTTTTATATTGTTTTACTTTCTTTTGTATTCAAGAAAATGTTTTTAATTTATTTATCTTATTATTATTTTTTTTTTAAAGGACCTTATCTTCACCATACATGGTTGTCCAAATTGGGAATAATAATGTGTTAATTCCACGACTGTATATATCGGTATCGGTTGATATCGGTATCGGTAATTAAAGAGTTGGACAATATCGGAATATCGGATATCGGCAAAAAGCCATTATCGGACATCCCTAATAATAATAATAAAAAATAATAAAACACTAGAAATACAATAGGGTCCTCTGTCCCAAAGGGACTTGGTCCCTACTTAGCTAACCTCAATGAACCCAAAAATACCTTAAAATAAGTATATTCTCACTAATAACAAGTGCACTTTTCTTGGTAGAAAAAAAAATATGAGACCTTTTTGCTCAATATGTTGAAAAATATTCTTAAATGAAGTAAATGCTAGTGCCATTATCTTGACATAATGATATTACATTTCTTGAAACCAGCAAACTTATACTAAAAACTAGGAATGTCCGATAATGGCTTTTTGCCGATATCCGATATGCCGATATTGTCCAACTCTTTAATTACCGATACCGATATCAACCGATACCGATATCAACCGATATAGGCAGTCGTGGAATTAACACATTATTATGCCTAATTTGGACAACCAGGTATGGTGAAGATAAGGTACTTTTTAAAAAAATGAATAAAATAAAATAAGATAAATAAATTAAAAACATTTTCTTGAATAAAAAAGAAAGTAAAACAATATAAAAACAGTTACATAGAAACTAGTAATTAATGAAAATGAGTAACATTAACTGTTAAAGGTTAGTACTATTAGTGGAGCAGCAGCACGCACAATCATGTGTGCTTACGGACTGTATCCCTTGCAGACTGTATTGATATATATTGATATATAATGTAGGAAGCAGAATATTAATAACAGAAAGAAACAACCCTTTTGTGTGAATGAGGAGGGAGTTTTTTGGGGTTGGTGCATTAATTGTAAGTGTATCTTGTGTTTTATATGTTGATTTAATTAAAAAAAAAAAAAACGATACCGATAATAAAAAAAAACGATACCGATAATTTCCGATATTACATTTTAACGCATTTATCGGCCGATAATATCGGCAGGCCGATATTATCGGACATCCCTAATAATAATAATAAAAAATAATAAAACACTAGAAATACAATAGGGTCCTCTGTCCCAAAGGGACTCGGTCCCTAATTAGCTAACCTCAATGAACCCAAAAATACCTTAAAATAAGTATATTCTCACTAATAACAAGTGCACTTTTATTGGTAGAAAAAAAAGAGACCTTTTTGCTCAATATGTTGAAAAATATTCCTAAATGAAGTAAATGCTAGTGCCATTATCTTGACATAATGATATGCGCTCGGCATTACATTTTTTGAAACCAGCAATTCTATACTAAAAACTAATTTATTGTTCTTAATGGAAAGGCAACAAGGCAAGCGCTTGTTACTCTCGGGGTCTCCTAGCCGCTCAGGCAAATCATATTGTCTAAAAATGCATTTTTCCATGGATAACATGACATCATCGCGCCAAGTGTGTGCTCTTTCAGTCAATTAGTGCGCATATATACAGCCCGGCCCCCGGCCAAAATTTTTATAATTGTAATTTTGAGGAATTCATCTGAATGTGCATGAACTATTTCTGTTCAAAATGGTTTGAAATGTCAAATGTTTAAATATTAACTGTCAGTTTACTGTACTGTGCCAACTGTACTACTATATGAGTACGTATGTTCTATTGTTTCATTGGAAATAAAACAGCAAAGTCCATTTGGCTGTCATCTGTTTTAATTATGAGACACAATTGTGTCAAAGTCATGATTTTTTGACTACAATATCAGAGTGAATCACAAGTGGTTCATACATGGGTGGTTAACAGAGTTGTGAGGGTTTACATTGAATATTCCTCTCTTGCTCCATCCAAACAGAGGGACATGTGTGCGACAAGAAGATGGATAGACAGAGAAGCAACATGGAGAAGGGATCGTCCATGGGAAGGTTGCGGTAATTGCCTTGGAGGAAATAGTACCCTTTGCCACCCAGCAGCACTCAAAGGTAACTATCAAGTTCAACTGCTAAAGTTAGACGTTGTGACAAAGCCTCCTTTTTTAAAGATGAGGGATGACGGCGAGGCGTGGACTGGGGTGGGGGCTTAAAAGCACGTCCCCCAGGAGTAGGAGGGGCGGTGTCGCCCGTTTTGGAACTGTTTGAATGAAGCACAATGGCCGCCGGTATCAGGTTGTGCATGTTTGACAAATGTGGCCGTGGCAAGTGACCGTATTGTCTGTTGTGGACGACAACACAGCATGGACATACAAACACTGGCCGTCTTAGAAACGCTAAGACATGTTCCCAAAGTCCTCGGACTAGTAGAACCCAGGGAACTGAGATCATACGGTACATATTTACAGACTTTGGAGTTGTACACGTGGCTGATCGGGCAGAACTTGCAACAGGAAAACGCTGCAAATTTAAAATGCAGCATTGCCATAATGAATGTGGCTGAGGAGCTGGAGCTGGTCGTCCAAATACTGGAAGGTTCCCGGTTGGCTTCCCGCTTCTTCGATCCAAGTCACGGCTGTTGTATCCTTGGGCAAGACACTTTACCCACATTGCCCATGGATCAGAATCAGAATCAGAAATACTTTAATAATCCCCGAGGGGAAATTACGATTTTCAGCACAATTCCATTCAAGAGCAGACAAACATTACGGGGAGACAGATAGGGATGATGTTTGATAAGAAATTATCGAGTTTGAGCCCATTATCGAATCCTCTTATCTAGGGATGTCCGATAATGGCTTTTTGCCGTTATCCAATATGCCGATATTGTCCAACTCTTTAATTACTGATACCGATATCAACCGATACCGATATCAACCGATATATACAGTCGTGGAATTAACACATTATTATGCCTAATTTGGACAACCAGGTATGGTGAAGATAAGGTACTTTTTAAAAAAATGAATCAAATAAAATAAGATAAATAAATTAAAAACATTTTCTTGAATAAAAAAGAAAGTAAAACAATATAAAAACAGTTACATAGAAACTAGTAATGAATGAAAATTTGTAAAATGAACTGTTAAAGGTTAGTACTATTAGTGGAGCAGCAGCACGCACAATCATGTGTGCTTACGGACTGTATCCCTTGCAGACTGTATTGATATATATTGATATATAATGTAGGAAGCAGAATATTAATAACAGAAAGAAACAACCCTTTTGTGTGAATGAGTGTAAATGGGGTGGGTTGGTGCACTAATTGTAAGTGTATCTTGTGTTTTTTATGTGGATTTAATAAAAAAAAACACAAAAAAACCCCGATACTGATAATAAAAAAAACGATCCCGATAATTTCCGATATTACATTTTAACGCATTTATCGGCCGATAATATCGGTCTGCCGATATTATCGGACATCTGTACTCTTATCGAACAGATTCCTTATCGATTCTCTTATCGAATCCAGATAGGTTGTTGTATATGGAAAAAAACACACAATATTTGGTTTAACAAAAGCTCACTTTTATTTTATAAGAAAAAGTATATGTATATATTGACTGTTGTTACTCCCCTAAAAAAATTATATAAAAAAAATAAATATTGACTGTTGTAACTCCCCTAAAAAAATTATATAAAAAAAATAAATATTGACTGTTGTTACCCAAAGTATATTAAGTGGGATTTTTCAGAAAAACAAATATATACAGTAACACAAAAACAACCTGTCTCTGTGATCACTATAGGTGTATAAATAATAATATAGTGTTAAATAAAATCAGTCCCTTGGGCAAAAAAATGAAAATAATACAGCTCTCCAAAAAGTGCACTTCTGCTGCTATTGGAACATACTAACTACACACACTATGACACTAAGAACTCCACAGTCATCACTCAACAATTCTGCAGTCCTGGTTGACATAAGAGGTAACCTTATTTTAGCATAAAGGCTACAAGTGAGCAAATATGGAAATTAACCGGCAACAGTTAACGTTAGTTACTCACCGGCACTATCACTGGGACTGCAGGTTGAAGCAGAGGAAGAGGAGCGTGCTTCGTCATCTCTGTCGCTGCTTCTCCACTTGTCGAAGACACGACACGGTTCTCGAACGTTCAGGTTATGTGCGGCCTGAACATGTTTCAACATGTTTGTTGTACTGCTCCCCTCACATGAGAGCGAAGCCTGGCAATAATTGCATATTGCCGTTTCCACGTGGTATTTTTTTGTAAAATGAAGCCATGCCTTGAGGCGTTTTTTCCGGTCCATTATTTTTGCTGCTTTCTGTATCTGCCGCCTAATGACTGAGCTACGTCATTTCCTGTGACGTGCCACAGGGCATTTCCTGTGGGACGGGATTCGTTCCCAGGGATTCCAATAAAGAGCCAACTCTTTTTCTTTACTGTAGTGGCCTCGATAACGGGAACCGGTTCTCAAAAAGGGATTCGAGTCCATGGAATCGGTTCTTTTCTTACCGAACAACCGGGAGAACCGGTTTCGAACAACATCCCTAGAGACAGAACAGGATCGCCGACTGGTCTGCCAACTTCCAGCGCCCCTTCCAAAAAAGGTGAGAAACAGGTAAAAGCTGGGGGGGGGGGGGGGGGGGGGGCGGCAGGGGTGAGAAAAAAAAAATTCAGTCTAAGCCTGGGCCCCTGGAGAGTAGGTTCAGACTGAGGCAAAGGAAAAAAAACCTCATATCCATAGCACACATAAACATGTGTGTAAGAGGGAAACATTATAGAACCCAAAGGACATTAAAGACATTAAAAGAGCAGAGCTGATGCAACCAGCCACTTCTACACACAGCCACAAAAGTAAAACAACAACAACAACAAACATATACACTGTGGTGGCCTCTGCGGTGTGTGATGTGTCCCTCTTACACACATGCTGATGTGGCTATGGCTATGAGGATTTTTCTTTTTTCCTTGGCCAAAGGAATCAATATATGAGCAATACTAGAATGATTAGATAAGGGGTCCCCAAACTTTTTGACTCGGTATATATATATATATATATATATATATATATATATATATATATATATATATATATATATATATATATATATATATATATATATATCTTCCTCATGCGATGATGTCACGTTATTGATGGGAATTTTTTTTGACAATATGATTTGCCTGAGTGGCTAGAAGACCCCGAGAATAACAAGCGGTAGAAAATAAATTAGAAAGGACAAATTAAAAAAAAAAAACTTGAGACTTCCCACGGGCCAGATTTTTCATGTACAGTATTACAGTATATGTTGCAGCTGCAACAAAAAAAAAGGCAGTATAAAATAGAGTAGAGCCAGCAGAAAATGGACATTATAAACAAAGAGAGGTAGCTAGCATAGAAGCCAGGGGTGCTCACACTTTTTCTGCAGGCGAGCTACTTTTCAATTGATCAAGTCGCGGGGATCTACCTCATTCATATATATAATTTATATTTACTTATTTATGAAATATATGTTTTTGTTAACAAGTTAAAAGTGTTTAATGATAATGCAAGCATGTTAAACACATATAGTTAATATTGGTGATAAATTAAAGGTGTTTAATCATAATAAAAGAATGTTTAATACATATAGTTAATATTGTTAACAAGTTAAAGGTGTTTAAAGATAATACAAGCATGTTTAACACATATAGTTAATATTGTTAACAAGTTAAAGGTGTTTAAAGATAATACAAGCATGTTTAACACATATAGTTAATATTGTTAACAAGTTAAAGGTGTTTAAAGATAATACAAGCATGTTTAACACATATAGTTAATATTGTTAACAAGTTAAAGGTGTTTAAAGATAATACAAGAATGTTTAATACATATAGTTAATATTGTTAACAAGTTAAAGGTGTTTAAAGATAATGCAAGCATGTTTAACACATATAGTTAATATTGTTAACAAGTTAAAGGTGTTTAAAGATAATACAAGCATGTTTAACACATATAGTTAATATTGTTAACAAGTTAAAGGTGTTTAAAGATAATGCAAGCATGTTTAACACATATATTTAATATTGTTAACAAGTTAAAGGTGTTTAAAGATAATGCAAGCATGTTTAACACATATAGTTAATATTGTTAACAAGTTAAAGGTGTTTAAAGATAATGCAAGCATGTTTAACACATATAGTTAATATTGTTAACAACTTAAAGGTGTTTAAAGATAATGCAAGCATATTTAACACATATAGTTAATATTGTTAACAAGTTAAAGGTGTTTAAAGATAATAGAAGCATGTTTAACACATATATTTAATATAACAAATTTAAAAAAAAAATATCTTGAGACTTAGTTTGGGGACCCCTGATCTGACCTTTACCTTTACCGTATTTTTTTTTCTATACTTTTATCGTCACATTTTCAGAATGTGTTTGTTCTATTTTTGGCCAAAGTAGTTTGGGGACCCCTTTTTTGTTGCTTCTGTTAATATTGACAAACTCAGGTAATGTTTTCCTGGATATTTGAGAGCAAAAACCAAAGGATGCAAATGAGTAGTAGATGGCAGTTTTTGTTTCCCACTTGATGCAATATGAAATATCCTCCAGTAGTAGTAGTACAGTAGGTGACGTCAGCGGGCTGATGTAGGCCCGACCAATTTACGCAGCTAAAAGTGGACGTTCCAGCGTGTTACTGGTTTGGGGGGAATTTGATCGTTTGTCATCATTTTTAGGCCCAGAGCTATGAAATAGGTACCGAGTTTGTCAGCATTAGAAGGGCCCTTTAAGAAGGTTCAGATATACCATATAACAAAGTTTATGATGGTGACCGTTTGATTCTGGAACAGATTATTTCCGATAGAGGAAAAATGGGAGCCAGCGTTTCCTCTTCAAGATTCCACTGAAGATTGAATAAATGATTTATGGTGGCTTTCTAACCACTTGTAAAGATGGTGCAGGGACAAAAACGGCAGCCGCAGTTTGCCGCCACAACACAAAATAGTCACGATTCCAAACTTCCAGGCGCTTCCGGCAAAATAAACAGCCGAGTTTTGTCAAAACAAAGCTTCTGACTCTTTACTTGGATTGTAATTGTAAGCAATGAGCGCACACATCCGCACAATATCAAAGCTCGGTTATTTGACTTCCCTAAAAATAAGAACAAGCCAGCACTTAAAAGTGATTTAAAGCGCCCTGGTACCACTAGTGTGTTTGGACGCATCAGGCAGGGAATTTAAAGCGCCCTGGTACCACTAGTGTGTTTGGACGCATCAGGCAAGTGATTTAAAGCGCCCTGGTACCACTAGTGTGTTTGGATGCATCAGGCAGGGGATTTAAAGCTCCCTGGTACCACTAGTGTGTTTGGACGCATCAGGCAAGTGATTTAAAGCTCCCTGGTACCACTAGTGTGTTTGGACGCATCAGGCAGGGGAATTAAAGCGCCCTGGTACCACTAGTGTGTTTGGACGCATCAGGCAGGGGAATTAAAGCGCCCTGGTACCACTAGTGTGTTTGGACGCATCAGGCAGGGGAATTAAAGCGCCCTGGTACCACTAGTGTGTTTGGACGCATCAGGCAAGTGATTTAAAGCACCCTGGTACCACTAGTGTGTTTGGACGCATCAGGCAAGTGATTTAAAGCTCCCTGGTACCACTAGTGTGTTTGGACGCATCAGGCAGGGGAATTAAAGCTCCCTGGTACCACTAGTGTGTTTGGACGCATCAGGCAGGGGAATTAAAGCGCCCTGGTACCACTAGTGTGTTTGGACGCATCAGGCAAGTGATTTAAAGCGCCCTGGTACCACTAGTGTGTTTGGACGCATCAGGCAGGGGAATTATTACAAGCCTCACCTACGGTTGAAAAAAAAAAAAAAGCTACAGCCTTTGAACGGCCAATAAAAAGACGCACGGCCAACTTCCATCCAGGCCTAATAAATCAAACTCCGAGTAGCGATCAAAGCCAGGCAGTGAATCCCTCACATTCCATGATAAACATTTTCACATGCTGCACTTTTCCAACATGCTCGCGTGTTGTCTTCTCGTGTATTTAAAGCCATTCCGCCTGACGCCATGTTCGTCCTCAAAAAGTGCTCCCTCAGGAAGGATCGCTCCAGCAAACAGGAAGGAAGTGGTTTCAACTGTTTGTTTTTACACGGATTTATAAATAAACTTTGTATGGTATAGTATGGTAAATGGTAGGATACGGTATGGTGTGATATTGTATAGTATGGTATGGTGTGATATTGTATGGTAGACTGGTGGACTGCTTGTATTGGACATGATATCAAACACAAGTCAACACTAGAGATGTCCGATAATATCGGTCTGCCGATATTATCGACCGATAAATGCGTTAAAATGTAATATCGGGAATTATCGGTATCGGTTTTTTATTATCAGTATCGTTTAAAAAAAAAAAAATTAAATCCACATGAAAAACACAAGATACACTTACAATTAGTGCACCAACCCAAAAAACCTCCCTCCCCCATTTACACTCATTCACACAAAAGGGTTGTTTCTTTCTGTTATTAATATTCTGCTTCCTACATTATATATCAATATATATCAATACAGTCTGCAAGGGATACAGTCCGTAAGCACACATGATTGTGCGTGCTGCTGCTCCACTAATAGTACTAACCTTTAACAGTTAATGTTACTCATTTTCATTAATTACTAGTTTCTGTGTAACTGTTTTTATATTGTTGTACTTTCTTTTTTATTCAAGAAAATGTTTTTAATTTATCTTATTTTATTTTATTCATTTTTTTAAAAAGTAACTTATCTTCACCATACCTGGTTGTCCAAATTAGGCATAATAATGTGTTGATTCCACGACTGTATATATCGGTTGATATCGGTATCGGTTGATATCGGTATCGGTTGATATCGGTATCGGTAATTAAAGAGTTGGACAATATCGGCATATCGGATATCAGCAAAAAGCCATTATCGGACATCCCTAGTCAACACCCTGGTGGATTGCTTGTATCAGACTTGATATCACACACAAGTAAACACGCTGGAGGACTGCTTGTATCAGACTTGATATCACACAGAGGTAGACACGCTGGAGGACTGCTCGTATTGGACATGGTCTCAAACACAAGTCAACACCCTGGTGGACTGCTTGTATCAGACTTGATGTCACACACAAGTAAACATGCTGGTGGACTGCTTGTATCAGACTTAATATCACACAAAGGTAAACACGCTGGAGGACTGCTCGTATCAGACTTGATATCACACACAAGTAAACACGCTGGTGGACTGCTTGTATCAGACTTGAAATTACACACAAACACGCGACCCCGAAGGGAATAAGCGGTAAATGGATGGATGGATGGACGCTGGTTGACTGCTTGTATCAGACTTGATATCACACACAAGTAAACACGCTGGAGGACTGCTTGTATCAGACTTGATATCACACAGAGGTAAACACGCTGGAGGACTGCTCGTATTGGACATGGTATCAAACACAAGTCAACACCCTGGTGGACTGCTTGTATCAGACTTGATATCACACACAAGTAAACACGCTGGTGGACTGCTTGTATCAGACTTGATATCACACAGAGGTAAACACGCTGGAGGACTGCTCGTATTGGACATGGTATCAAACACAAGTCAACACCCTGGTGGACTGCTTGTATCAGACTTGATATCACACAGAGGTAAACACGCTGGATGACTGCTCGTATCAGACATGATATCAAACACAAGTCAACACCCTGGTGGACTGCTTCTATCAGACTTGATATCGCACACAAGTAAACACGCTGTAGGACTGCTTGTATCAGACTTGATATCACACACAAGTAAACACGCTGGAGGACTGCTTGTATCAGACTTGATATCACACAGAGGTAAATACGCCGGAGGACTGCTCGTATTGGACATGGTATCAAACACAAGTCAACACCCTGGTGGACTGCTTATATCAGACTTGATATCACACACAAGTAAACACGCTGGTGGACTGCTTGTATCAGCCTTGATATCACACACAAGTAAACACGCTGGTGGACTGCTTGTATCAGACTTGATATCACACAGAGGTAAACACGCCGGAAGACTGCTCGTATCGGACATGATATCTAACACAAGCAAACACGCTGGTTGACTGCTTGTATCAGACTTGATATCACACACAAGTAAACACGCTGGAGGACTACTTGTATCAGACTTGATATCACACAGAGGTAAACACGCCGGAGGACTGCTCGTATTGGACATGGTATCAAACACAAGTCAACACCCTGGTGGACTGCTTGTATCAGACTTGATATCACACAAAGGTAAACACGCTGGAGGACTGCTTGTATCGGACATGATATAAAACACAAGTCAACACACTGGAGGACTGCTTGTATCGGACCTGATATCACACACAAGTAAACACGCTCGTGGACTGCTTGTATCAGACTTGATATTACACACAAGTAAACACACTAGAGGACTGCTTTTATCAGACCTGATATCGGACACAAGTAAACATGCTGGAGGATTGCTTGTATCAGACTTAACATCACACAAAGGTAAACACGCTGGAGGACTGCTCGTATCAGACTTGATATCAGACACAAGTCAACACGCTGGAGGACTGCTTGTATCGGACATGATATCACACACAAGTAAACACGCTGGTTGACTGCTTGTATCGGACATGATATCAAACAAGTCAACACGCTGGTTGACTGCTTGTATCGGACATGATTTCAAACACAAGTCAACACACTGGTGGACTGCTTGTATCGGACATGATATCACACACAAGTAAACACGCTGGTGGACTGCTTTTATCAGACCTGATATCGGACACAAGTAAACATGCTGGAGGATTGCTTGTATCAGACTTAATATCACACAAAGGTAAACACGCTGGAGGACTGCTCGTATCAGACTTGATATCAGACACAAGTCAACACGCTGGAGGACTGCTTGTATCGGACCTGATATCACACACAAGTAAACACGCTGGTTGACTGCTTGTATCGGACATGATATCAAACACAAGTCAACACACTGGTGGAATGCTTGTATCGGACATGATATCACACACAATTCAACACGCTGGAGGACTGCTTGTATCGGGCATGATATCACACACAAGTAAACACACTGGTGGACTGCTTGTATCAGACTTGATTAGACACAGAAGTAAACACGCTAGAGTACTGCTTGTATCAGACCTGATATCAGACACGAGTAAACATGCTGGAGGATTGCTTGTATCAGACTTAATATCACACAAAGGTAAACACGCTGGAGGACTGCTCATATCGGAGATGATATCAAACACAAGTCAACACGCTGGTGGACTGCTTGTATCGGACATGATATTACACATAAATAAATACGCTGGAGGACTGCTTGTATCAGACTTGATATCAGACATGTAAACAAGCTGGAGGACTTCTTGTATCAGACTTGATATCACACAAAGGTAAACACGCTGGTGGACTGCTTGTATCGGACATGATATCAAACACAAGTCAACACGCGGGTGGACTGCTTGTATCGGACATGATATCAAACACAAGTCAACACGCTGGTTGACTGCTTGTATCAGACTTGATATTACACACAAGTAAACACGCTGGAGGACTGCTTGTATCAGACTTGATATCGTGGTTGACTGCTTGTATCAGACTTGATATCACACACAAGTAAACATGCTGGAGGACTGCTTGTATCAGACTTGATATCACACAGAGATAAACACGCTGCAGGACTGCTCGTATTGGACATGATATCAAACACAAGTCAACACAATGGAGGACTGCTTGTATCAGACTTGATATCACAAACAAGTAAACACGCTGTAGGACTGCTTGTATCAGACTTGATATCACACACAAGTAAACACGCTGGAGGACTGCTTGTATCAGACTTGATATCACACAGAGGTAAATACGCCGGAGGACTGGTGCTAGCGGGGGTGTATATTGTAGCCCGGAAGAGTTAGGGCTACAAGGGATTCTGGGTATTTGTTCTGTTGTGTGACGGTGCGGATGTTCTCCCGAAATGTGTTTGTCATTCTTGTTTGGTGTGGGTTCACAGTGTGGCGCATATTTGTAACAGTGTTAAAGTTGTTTATACGTCTACCCTCAGTGTGACCTGTATGGCTGTTGATCCTCTCTGATGCCGAGAGGCTCGTCCACGCCTTTGTCTCCTCCAGGCTAGACTACTGCCAGGCACTTCTTGTGGGGATCCCCAGCAAGAACATCCAGAAGCTGCAATACATACACAATAGTGCTGCTAGGATCCTGATGAGAGTGCGGAAATACGACCACATCACACCAACTCTCAAATCCCTTCACTGGCTTCCTGTTCCACTCAGGATGGAATACAAAGTCTCCCTACTAACCCACCAGTTTAGTTTAGTTTATTAAGGATCCCCATCAGTCTACACCGCAGACATAAAACATCACACAATCACAAAACAAAAGATTAAAATGCAGTACAACATGATCAAATAATAAAATGTTGTAATACAAAAATAGCAACAACAAAGAACCAAAAAAAGTAATAATAACTTCGAGTTTACATAATAATGTTCATACCAAAGATAAAAAGAGCAATATAAATATATATATATATATATTTTTTTTTGCAAAAATAAAACAAAGAACCAATGGCCTAAAATATACACATTAGTGTACCAAAGACAAACAATAAGTGACGAAAAAGTACCATCCATCCATTTTCTACTGCTTGTCCCACAATCAATAAGATAGTCAATAGTCAAAGTGCCTCCATGGAAAAGCCCCCCTCTACCTAAAAAAACTACTCACCCCCAAATCCTCCACCCGACACCTCCGCTCTGGACAGTTTAACCTCCTCCAACCTCCGAGGACAAAACAACGAACAATGGCAGACCGGGCTTTCTGCTCCGCCGCTCCCGGTCTGCGGAACGCTCTCCCTGACCACCTGAGGGCACCACAGACTGTGGATGCTTTTAAAAAAGGCTTAAAAACCCTTCTTTTGAAAAAAGCTTTTTTTTCAGATATATGCATACTAGTTGTAGCTATTTGGCTGTTCTAGTTTTTATTTTTTTTATTTTTTTTATTACCTTTTTATTTATTTATTTTTTATTTTATTTGATTTTATTTTTATTTTTATTTTATTTTTTAATACACTAGCACTCTGAGGTTGTTTACTCAATGTAAAGTGCTTTTTACAAATAAAATCTATTATTATTATTATTATTATTAAGTACCGTAATTTCCGGACTATAAGCCGCACCTGACTATAAGCCGCACCAGCTAAATTTAGTGGAAAATACAGATTGCTCCATAGATAAGCCGCACCCGACTATAAGCCGCAGGGTTTTGATGTGTAATTAGCGTAGTATATAGGGGTTCCTGCTACCACGGAGGGGATTGTCGGGACAGAGATGACTGTTTGGGAACGCAAAGCGTCCCATTTATTAACAATAAATCTTTCAATCATTCAATCAAACTTTCACATCTTTGACATGGCGAACAGCATTCGTGCAGAGTACAAATAATACAACGGTGCAAAGTAATGCAAAGTACTCGCCTGTACGTTATCAAAATAACCAGCCTACCGGTATATGAAAAGTCAGTCGTTAATCATTGTGTCATCGTCTTCCTCCTGCGTACTAAAACCGCGGAAATCCTCTTCGTCGGTGTTGGAGAAGAACAGGCCGTATATAAGCCGCACCCTTGTATAAGCCGCAGGGACCAGAACGAGGGGAAAAAGTAGCGGCTTATAGTCCGGAAATGACGGTATATCTTGCAGTCACTTACGTGTGTCTGCTGATACTACATGTGACTGGGCCGGCACGCTGTTTGTATTGTGTAAAAGCAGACGTGACGACAGGTTTTAGGGGACGCTAAAGGCAGTGCCATCACGGCACGCCCTCAATATTGTTGTCCGGGAGAAATTCGGGAGATTTTCGGGAGGGGCACTGAAATTCTGGAGTCTCCCGGAGAAATCGTGAGGGTTGGCAAGTATCAGAGGTGTCCCTCACCTTTGTCATTATTAACCTCTCTAGATTCATTTGTACACAAAAAAATCCTGCTAAATTTGTTTGACCATGCCTTTTGATACAGAACCGAATATTTGCCGTATCTGTGTGCGCTTTCACACACATTTACACATCGATACTCCATATTCCATGCACGGAAGCTTTGAGCCAACAATTGTTGCTTCAAATGAGGCAAATCTTTTTCCATTCCAGCACCAATTTGCTTTGTTTTGTGCCGTCTGGCAGTTTCCTCCCAAAGGCTTCCGCTGTAGCCTCCACACCAGGGGTCACCAACGCGGTGCCCGCGGGCACCAGGTAGCCCGTAAGGACCAGATGAGTAGCCCGCTGGCCTGTTCTAAAAATAGCTCAAATAGCAGCACTTACCAGTGAGCTGCCTCTATTTTTTAAATTGTATTTATTTACTAGCAAGCTGGTCTCGCTTTGCCCGACATTTTTAATTCTAAGAGAGACAAAACTCAAATAGATTACAAAAATCCAAGAAAATATTTTAAAGGCTTGGTCTTCACTTGTTTAAATAAATTCATTATTTTTTTACTTTGCTTCTTATAACTTTCAGAAAGACAATTTTAGAGAAAAAATACAACCTTAAAAATGATTTTAGGATTTTTAAACACATATACCTTTTTTACCTTTTAAATTCCTTCCTCTTCTTTCCTGACAATTTAAATCAATGTTCAAGTAAATGTATTGTTTTTTATTGTAAAGAATAATAAATACATTTTAACTTAATTCTTCATTTTAGCTTCTGTTTTTTCGACGAAGAATATTTGTGAAATATTTCTTCAAATTTATTGTGATTAAAATTCAAAAAAATTATTCTGGCAAATCTAGAAAATCTGTAGAATCAAATTTAAATCTTATTTCAAAGTTTTTTGAATTTCTTTTAAAATTTTTGTTCTGGAAAATCTAGAAGAAATAATGATTCGTCTTTGTTAGAAATATAGCTTGGTCCAATTTGTTATATATTCTAACAAAGTGCAGATTGGATTTTAACCTATTAAAAACATGTCATCAAAATTCTAAAATTAATCTTAATCAGGAAAAATTACTAATGATGTTCCATAAATTCTTTTTTTAATTTTTTCAAAAAGATTCGAATTAGCTAGTTTTTCTCTTCTTTTTTTCGGTTGAATTCTGAATTTTAAAGAGTCAAAATTGAAGATAAACTATGTTTCTAAATTTAATTGTCATTTTTTTTCGTGTTTTCTCCTCTTTTAAACCATTCAATTAAGTGTAAATATCATTAATTATTAATAACAACAGAGTTAAAGGGAAATTGAGCAAATTGGCTATTTCTGGCAATTTATTTAAGTGTGTATCAAACTGGTAGCCCTTCGCATTAATCACTACCCAAGAAGTAGCTCTTGCTTTCAAAAAGGTTGGTGACCCCTGATCCACACAATAGTTTGTGAATGATTACTATCACATTACCGTGGCATGAATGATTACCATCACATTACCGTGGCATGAATGATTACCATCACATTACCGTGGCATCAGCACAAAAACATAGTTTTGGTGAGCGGCCGTGCCGGGAAGCGTGTTAAAATGCAAATGAGGCTGCCAGTGGAGTTGTTTGTTTAATTAGTATTATTTTGGGAAGGGGTGATTGGGGCATTATTTGTGCATGTGTGAGCTGTCGTGCAGATGTGGAAAATTGTTTGTCTCATTCATAACTTGTGCATGAAGTATTTGGATGGGCTTCAAATGTCCGTGTGAGACTCTGCAGGCCACGTAAACACACCAAGTTGAATGTTTTGGAACATATCTTTTGTTATTTAGAGCAGTAGTTCTCCAACTTTTGGCTCCCAAAGTGCCACCGTAATGACCAACATTAAAATACAGTAGCATAGTAGGCCTAAATATTCATTAAAAAACAAGGCAGAGGTTTTGTTTAACAAGTACATTTAATATTTTTTGGCCACTGTAATATTGCACACAATTTGAACAGTAACAATGTGTTTAATGCGTATTGATAATTTAGTGATTTTTTTGGCATACCACTAGATGGAGCCAGAGTATCACAGTTTGAGAATCACTGTAATAGAGGATCTTTGACTAGTGTTTTGGCAGTAGGTCTTTAGAAACAGCACAGTACTCCTGGCATATAGAGGATCTTTGATTAGCGATTTTGCGTTCAATCCTTGAGTCCTTATAACTAAGATATAACTAAGATAATCTTTAACCAGCGTTTTTGCTCTGCTTCAAACAGCGGACCGCTCTTGTCATGTAGTGGATCTTTGGCTATTGTATTAACAGGAGGGCACTCCTGTCATACAGAGGATCTTTGACTATTGCTTTTGGCAGAAGGTCCGTAGAAACAGCAGCGCTCCTGTCACATAGAGGATCTTTGACTAGTGTTTTTATCAGTAGATCCTCAGAAACAGCAGAGCGCCCCTGTTATAGAGAGGATCTTTGCATTTGATTCTTCATATCGACAAAGCGCTCTTCTCATATGGAGGATCTTTGACCAGTGTTTTGGTAGTAGGTCTTTAGAAACAACACAGTACTCCAGTCGTGTAGAGGATCTTTGATTAGCGATTTTGCGTTCGATCCTTGATAACGCCAGAGTCCTTATAACTAAGATATAATTAAGATAATCTTCAACCAGCGTTTTTGCTGTACTTAAAACAGCCGACCGCTCTTGTCATGTAGTGGATCTTTGGCTATTGTTTTGACAGGAGGGCACTCCTGTCATACAGAGGATCTTTGACTATTGCTTTTGGCAGAAGGTTCTTAGAAACAGCAGAGTGCTCCTGTCACATAGAGGATCTTTGACTAGTGTTTTTGTCTATTGTCTTTGACTATTGCTTTTGGCAGAAGGTCCTTACAAACAGCAGTGCTCCTGTCACATAGAGGATCTTTGACTAGTGTTTATGTCAGTAGATCCTCAGAAACAGCAGAGCGCCCCTGTTATAGAGAGGATCTTTGCATTTGATTCTTCATATCTGTCATGTCTGTGTTCATGTTTTTGTTTAGCCATGTGCTGTTTTGTTTTTTGGACACTTCCTTAGTTCCTTGTTTCACTTCCTGGTTTTGTTTGTCACCATAGCAACCATTAGTTTCACCTGTTCCACTTTTGGACTCACACACACCTGTCTCACGTTTTCACAGTTAGTCACGCACCTGTTTTCACTTATCATGTCACTATATAGGCTTTTCTGTTTCGGTTGTTCGTCCTGGCGACATCACACATTCATGCCATGTTCACAGTTTCTTGTCACGTAAGTTTTTGTTTAATGTTCATAGTTCTCCGCCATTGTGCGCGCCTTTTGTTTTGTCATAGCCAAGTTTGTTACCTCCTCTGTGAGCGCCTTTTGTTTGTACCTTTTGTTTGAGTTTATAGTAATAATTAAACTATGTCTTTACCTGCACGCCACGTCCGTTCCAATTCTTTTGCACCACGGGAGAGCAAACCACGCCAAAGACCTAGTCCTGACAGATGTCGCCAGCATAAGAGCTCTCCCGCAAAAAATTTGGACAATTTTGACGAGGCAACGTGGGAGGTCCTCCGCGCGATGGAGGAAGAGACACTCCGCCATTCCCCCATGGAGCGCAGGGATCTCATGTGGGGTCCGACCGGCAAACTGGTGCCGATCAGCTCCCTTTGGCCCGGGGACGTTGGCACGTCATCCCTGTCCCGGAAGCGGCGCTCCAGACCGAGGATGTCAGGGAAGGTGAGCGGACAGCACGCTGCGCTCCTGCAGGCTCCTCCCCCTCCGGGCGGAAATGGAAATCAGCCAGCCTGGCAGCTCAAGGAGCACTCCACAGACCTGGAGATTGTTTTCCCAAATTCTTTACCGGTTCAATCCAAGCCCCCCAAATTCCATGCCCCACCCCCCAGGACTCATATCACGCCCAAGTCAGAATTTTTTTTTTCACCCACAAAAGCCCAGGTGGGGGGGAAAGAAAGACATTTTGGACAATTTAGAGGGGAGGATTCTGCCCTCCTCCTGAACCCCCTCCGCCCACCCCAAAAGACGGTTCCAGACCGCGGGGAGCGCGTCTGGTATCCGCTCCTTGAGGGGGGGGCTAGGGCTGGGAATTGTTCAGGTGGGGTGGCTCAGCATCGTCACGCCAAGCCACAGCCTCCAGCACGACCACAACCACCTGTCTTTCGACCTGCCAAGCCACAGCCACCAGCACGACCCCCACCACCAGTCTTTCGTCACGCCAAGACACAGCCTCCAGCACGACCCCCACCACCTGTCTTTCGACCTGCCAAGCCACAGCCACCAGCACGACCCCCACCACCAGTCTTTCGTCACGCCAAGACACAGCCTCCAGCACGACCCCCACCACCTGTCTTTCGACCTGCCAAGCCACAGCCACCAGCACGGCCGCCACCACCAGTTTTTCGACCATGCCAAGATCCCCCTGCTCCACGCCCAGCTCCACGCCAAGCGCCACCAGTACCTGCTCTACGCCAAGCGCCACCAGTACCTGCTCCACGCCAAGCGCCACCAGTACCTGTTCCACGCCAAGCGCCACCAGTACCTGCTCCACGCCAAGCACCACCAGTACCTGCTCCACGCCAAGCGCCACCAGTACCTGCTCCACGCCAAGCGCCACCAGTACCTGCTCCACGCCAAGCGCCACCAGTACCTGCTCCACGCCAAGCGCCACCAGTACCTGCCCCACGCCAAGACCAAAGCCAAGACCAAGACCCGCCAAGTGACCAAGACCAAGACCCGCCAAGTGACCAAGACCAAGACCCGCCAAGTGACCAAGACCAAGACCCGCCAAGTGACCCAAACCAAGACCAAGTCCAAGCACAGCCACACCAAGACCAAGTCCAAGACCTACTACGCCAAGACCAAGACCAACCACGCCAAGACCAAGACCAACCACGCCAAGTCCAAGACCAACCACGCCAAGTCCAAGACCCACGCTGCCAAGACCATGACCCACGCTGCCAAGACCAAGACCGCCAAGGCCAAGACAAAGACCCCCCACGCCAAGCTTCGCCGCCTGACGCACCAAGCCAAGCTTCGCCGCCTGACGCACCAAGCCAAGCTTCGCCGCCTGACGCACCAAGCCAAGCTTCGCCGCCTGACGCACCACGCCAAGCTTCGCCGCCTGACGCACCACGCCAAGCTTCGCCGCCTGACGCACCACGCCAAGCTTCGCCGCCTGCCACGACAACGCGCCCACCTCCTCGTCGGCCAAGGATGTGGCCATTCCATGGGCGTCCGCCACGCCAGGTGCGCCGACCTCCTCGTCTGCCACGAATGTGGCCATTCCCAGGTCGCCCACCTCGTCAGGTTCAGCGGCGGTCTACCCGCCGCCGCCACCTGACTCTGCCCCGGTGGATTCGGGGACACCTGGTCTGGCGACCCACCGCCATGTCCCCCTCCCCCCCTCCCATGACTCTTGATCCTGTTTTTTGTTTTTGGACATCTGGGATCTGTCCGTAAGGGGGGGGTTCTGTCATGTCTGTGTTCATGTTTTTGTTTGGCCATGTGCTGTTTTGTTTTTTGGACACTTCCTTAGTTCCTTGTTTCACTTCCTGGTTTTGTTTGTCACCATAGCAACCATTAGTTTCACCTGTTCCACGTTTGGACTCACACACACCTGTCTCACGTTTTCACAGTCATGTCACGCACCTGTTTTCACTTATCATGTCACTATATAGGCTTTTCTGTTTCGGTTGTTCGTCCTGGCGACATCACACATTCATGCCATGTTCACAGTTTCTTGTCACGTAAGTTTTTGTTTAATGTTCATAGTTCTCCGCCATTGTGCGCGCCTTTTGTTTTGTCATAGCCAAGTTTGTTACCTCCTCTGTGAGCGCCTTTTGTTTGTACCTTTTGTTTGAGTTTATAGTAATAATTAAACTATGTCTTTACCTGCACGCCACGTCCGTTCCAATTCTTTTGCACCACGGGAGAGCAAACCACGCCAAAGACCTAGTCCTGACAATATCAACAAAGCGCTCTTCTCATATGGAGGATCTTTTACTAGTGTTTTGGGAGGAGGTCCTTTAAAAACAGCAGAGCACTCCTGTCATATAGAAGATCTTTGCATTTGATTCTTCATATCGACAAAGCGCTCTTCTCATATGGAGGATCTTTGACCAGTGTTTTGGCAGTAGGTCTTTAGAAACAACACAGTACTCCAGTCACGTAGAGGATCTTTGATTAGCGATTTTGCGTTCAATCCTTGATAACGCCAGAGTCCTTATAACTAAGATAAAACTAAGATAATCTTTAACCAGCGTTTTTGCTGTACTTAAAACAGCCGACCGCTCTTGTCATGTAGTGGATCTTTGGCTATTGTTTTGACAGGAGGGCACTCCTGTCATACAGAGGATCTTTGACTATTGCTTTTGGCAGAAGGTCCTTACAAACAGCAGTGCTCCTGTCACATAGAGGATCTTTGACTAGTGTTTTTGTCAGTAGATCCTCAGAAACAGCAGAGCGCCCCTGTTATAGAGAGGATCTTTGCATGTTATGGTATTTTTTTTGTCATAAAAAATACAATCATGTGTGCTTACGGACTGTATCCCTGCAGACTGTATTGATCTACACTACCGTTCAAAAGTTTGGGGTCACCCAAACAATTTCGTGTTTGAGCCTTCATTTCTAAGAACAAGAATAGACTGTCGAGTTTCAGATGAAAGTTCTCTTTTTCTGGCCATTTTGAGCGTTTAATTGACCCCACAAATGTGATGCTCCAGAAACTCAATCTGCTCAAAGGAAGGTCAGTTTTGTAGCTTATGTAACGAGCTAAAGTGTTTTCAGATGTGTGAACATGATTGCACAAGGGTTTTCTAATCATCAATTAGCCTTCTGAGCCAATGAGCAAACACATTGTACCATTAGAACACTGGAGTGATAGTTGCTGGAAATGGGCCTCTATACACCTATGTAGATATTGCACCAAAAAGCAGACATTTGCAGCTAGAATAGTCATTCACCACATTAGCAATGTATAGAGTGTATTTCTTTAAAGTTAAGACTAGTTTAAAGTTATCTTCATTGAAAAGTACAGTGCTTTTCCTTCAAAAATAAGGACATTTACATGTGACCCCAAACTTTTGAACGGTAGTGTATATTGATATATAATGTAGGAAGCAGAATATTAATAACAGAAAGAAACAACCCTTTTGTGTGAATGAGTGTGAATGGGGGAGGGAGGTTTTTTGGGTTGGTGCACTAATTGTAAGTGTATCTTGTGTTTTTTATGCTGATTTAATTTAAAATATATATATATATGTATATATATGATATAGAGGATCTTTGACTAGGAAGGTTCAGATGACAGTGTTATTTATTTATTTTATTTTGTATCAATTAAACCCTTAAATGACTAACAGCTTTGATCAACGTGCTACATGACATCACTCGGCATGTGAATGGATGTGGTCTTGTTGGACACCCAAAAATGACTCAGTCCATTAATACAAAATACATTCTTTATTTCATCATTGTACTTATGCAAGAAGCAAACATCCATAGGAATTATTCACATAAAACAACATTTAGTCGGACCACACCATATACATACCATTTACACAATGTGTGTTTGTGTTGTGCACTTTGTGGCTCCCCTAGCAACCGTCTTTATAACGTCTGTTTGTTTCATCCTTTCACGCTTCGCTCACCTAGATTATTTTGACTGTGCCATTCAGGCGTTATATCTTCTTATATGTACATGATATACATTGTTTCTTAAATACATTATCATCACCACTCTATGTACACTATGGGAGCTTATCTATAGTAGAAATGGTTACAAAATGACAAGAAAAAGAATGTGATGATTAAAAAAAAAAAGTGTGAAAATGGACTTTGCGTCACATTTACTGCATGTCACGCGAACAATTGATGACAATATTTGAAGACATTTGATCTCAGAGGAGGATAAAGGCAGAGCATCCAGAGCTGACGCAGAGGCAAGCTAATGTTAGCATGTGTGCTTATTTTGGTCATTTGTGGCAGTATATCTCTAAATGTTAAAATGACAGAATCGGTCAGAAATTCTAGAAAACAGCAATTTTATACAAACAGAGAGCAGCAAAAAAAAAAAAAAAAAGTTGTCGCAGTCAAGTAGAGATTGTGGAGTGTAAGACCGCAGTAGATGCGGCGGGGTAAGCTAATGTAAGCATGTGTTTATTTTGGTCCATCCATCCATCTTCTTCCGCTTATCCGAGGTCGGGTCGCGGGGGCAGCAGCCTAAGCAGGGAAGCCCAGACTTCCCTTTCCCCAGCCACTTGGTCCAGCTCCTCCAGGGGGATCCCGAGGCGTTCCCAGGCCAGCCGGGAGACATAGTCTTCCCAACGTGTCCTGGGTCTTCCCCGTGGCCTCCTACCGGTCGGACGTGCCCGAAACACCTCCCTAGGGAGGCGTTCGGGTGGCATCCTGACCAGATGCCCGAACCATCTCATCTGGCTCCTCTCCATGTGGAGGAGCAGCGGCTTTACTTTGAGCTCCCCCCGGATGGCAGAGCTTCTCACCCTATCTCTAAGGGAGAGACCCGCCACCCGGCGGAGGAAACTCATTTGGGCCGCTTGTACCCGTGATCTTGTACTTTCGGTCATGACCCAAAGCTCATGACCATAGGTGAGGATGGGAACGTAGATCGACCGGTAAATTGAGAGCTTTGCCTTCCGGCTCAGCTCCTTCTTCACCACAACGGATCGATACAGCGTCCGCATTACTGAAGACGCCGCACCGATCCTCCTGTCGACCTCACCATCCACTCTTCCCTCACTCATGAACAAGACTCTGAGGTACTTGAACTCCTCCACCTCCACCCGGAGATGGCACTCCACCCTTTTCCGGGCGAGAACCATGGACTCGGACTTGGAGGTGCTGATTCCCATCCCAGTCGCTTCACACTCAGCTGCGAACCGATCCAGTGAGAGGTGAAGATCCTGGCCAGTTGAAGCCATCAGGACCACATCATCTGCAAATAGCAGAGACCTGATCCTGCAGCCACCAAACCGGATCCCCTCAACGCCTTGACTGTGTCTAGAAATTCTGTCCATAAAAGTTATGAACAGAATGGGTGACAAAGGGCAGCCTTGGCGGAGTCCAACCCTCACTGGAAACGTGTCCGACTTACCGCCGGCAATGCGGACCAAGCTCTGACACTGATCATACAGGGAGCGGACTGCCACAATAAGACAGTCCGATACCCCATACTCTCTGAGCACTCCCCACAGGACTTCCCGAGGGACACGGTGGAATGCCTTCTCCAAGTCCACAAAGCACATGTAGACTAGTTGGGCAAACTCCCATGCACCCTCAAGGACCCTGCCGAGAGTATAGAGCTGGTCCACAGTTCCACGACCAGGACGAAAACCACACTGTTCCTCCTGAATCCGAGGTTCGACTATCCGGCGTAGCCTCCCCCCTAGTACACCTGAATAGACCTTACCGGGAAGGCTGAGGTCTATTTTTTAGGTCTTATTTTGGTCCTTTTTTAGCAAATGTTGAAATGATAGAATCGGTCAGAAATGCTATTAAACAGCTGTTATGTACTACTAGAGACCGAGGGCAGCGGGGAAAAAACTGCATTACAGTGGACATGTTGGACTATAAGACTGTAGCAGTGTCCAGTTCTAAGGTAGCGCAACAGGTCGAGCTAACGTCAGCATGTATGTTCATTTTGGCTATTGCTAGCGTTACATCTTCAAATGTTGACAATGGGGAATTTGAGAAAAAGGGGGATGTTGGTGGATGAGACTGTAGCAGTGTCCATATTTAAGGCAGCACAACAGGCAACAAATAACAGCAACCTGCAGCTCTAGAGCGCCGCCCTACACTTCTTTCAGAGATGTGTGAAAATGGAAAAAGATTTAAAAAAAAAAAAAAAATTGTTTTACTATGGTTTCTGCAGAAGGACACAAACCTTCCTAATTATTAGTAATCCCACTGTTTATATTAAACATGCTTCACTGATGAGACTATTTGCCGAGCGCCGTTTTGTCCCACTAATTTCAGCAATCCTTGAACTCATCGTAGTTTGTATACATGTACAACTTTCTCCGACGCTGCCACAGAAAGCCGTGTTTTATGCCACTCCTCCTTTATCTTATTTTGTCCACCACACCTTTTATACTGTGAGTGAATGCACAAAGGTGAGCTTTGTTGATGTCATTGACTTGTTGGAATGCTAACCAGGCATATTCGGTCAGTGCATGCTAACATGCTATTTAGGCTAGCTGTATGTACATATTGCATCATTATGCCTCACTTGTTGGTATATTTGAGATCATTCAATATCCTTTACTTATGTTCTCTGTGTATTTAATTTATATTTGCATGTCCCATGACACATTATCTGTATGTAATATTGGCTGCATTTCTGATAGTTGATAGTGTGCCATATTGTTCCAGACCACAGCAAACATTACCCAGCTTACAAAGATTGTTATTAATCCATTAGAAGACAGCCTGTCGTTTCCTTTCACTTGGACACACACATCTATACCTTTGGCCATTCTAAGACAGCCATTTCCAGAAGTTATCTCACCCTCTGAGAAGCCTCTGATTTACTAATGGTTTCCAATGTTGTAAAAATGTGTAGTATATAAATTAAAATACAACATTTCTGTCAACCAAGATTTGCGTCAGCCTTTGATAGTAGGCTATAGCTAATGTTAGGGGTGTAATGGTACGTTTGATTGATTGAGACTTTTATTAGTAGGTTGCACAGTGAAGTACATATTCCTTACACTTGACCACTAAATGGTAACACCCCAATAAGTTTTTCAACTTGTTTAAGTCGGGGTCCACGTGTATTTGTATTGAACCGTTTCGGTACGGGGGTTTCAGTTCGGTTCGGAGGTGTACCGAACGAGTTTCCACACGGACATATTAAGTAGCGTACCGCACGTTGTGTAAACAATGCACACCGAGGCACAACACACGGCATGCTAGCAACGACCGGGCTAGGACAACATGTAAAAAGCCAGAGCTGGAAGACCCCCCTGCCTCGTTAAGATTTCCCGTTTGGGAACACTTCGGTGCGATACAACAATGGAGGACGGAGGTTTGCCGACATTGTTCAGCAGCTGCTTCTGACAACACGTCAAACATGCTAACCCATTTGAAGCGTCACCACCGCATTCAAGCAGCCTCTCCTCGGCGAGTCAGGCAGGGCTAAAGCAATAACAAATGTTTTTATAGCAGCAGATTTAAGACCATATTGCATTAGAAACTAGAACAATAAGCCCATATATCCTCTTACTGGCAAGTTAGCCAGGCTGGGGGGGAATAAAAGTTAATCTGAGGCTGAGTTGACTTGAAACTGTTTAATGTTGCACTTTTTATATGTAGAAGAAAAGTTTTGTCATTTTATTTAATCTGAGCAAAGACTTGAGGCAGTTTAATGTTGATTAACGTGGACTTAAACAAGTTGAAAAATTTATTGGGGTGTTACCATTTAGTGGTCAATTGTACGGAATATGTACTGTACTGTGCAATCTACTAACAAAAGTCTCAATCAATCAAAAAAAACAACACTTTATATGTAGAAAGGTTTTGTTAAGAAACCAATTCTGGGCCTTATCTTATTTAGTTTTTATTTGATATATGTTGACCACATTAACCCTGGCAATGGACCCTGTGTGTATATGTATGTTATGCCGTTCTTTACAAATTTGGTAAATAAATAACCAAAAACTTTATATTTTGTTGTTTTCTTACTGTACCGAAAATGAACCGAACCGTGACCTCTAAACCGAGGTACACTACCGTTCAAAAGTTTGGGGTCACCCAAACAATTTTGTGGAATATCCTTCATTTCTAAGAACAAGAATAGACTGTCGAGTTTCAGATGAAAGTTCTCTTTTTTTGGCCATTTTGAGCGTTTAATTGACCCCACAAATGTGATGCTCCAGAAACTCAATCTGCTCAAAGGAACGCCCGTTTTGTAGCTTCTGTAACGAGCTAAAGTGTTTTCAGATGTGTGAACATGATTGCACAAGGGTTTTCTAATCATCAATTAGCCTTCTGAGCCAATGAGCAAACACATTGTACCATTAGAACACTGGAGTGATAGTTGCTGGAAATGGGCCTCTATACACCTATGTAGATATTGCACCAAAAACCAGACATTTGCAGCTAGAATAGTCATTTACCACATTAGCAATGTATAGAGTGTATTTCTTTAAAGTTAAGACTAGTTTAAAGTTATCTTCATTGAAAAGTACAGTGCTTTTCCTTCAAAAATAAGGACATTTCAATGTGACCCCAAACTTTTGAACGGTAGTGTACGTACCGAACCGAAATTTTGGTGTACCGTTACACCCCTAGCTAATATAGATCATCATGTGTGGCTTTCATTATAACACGTATATAAGACTTAATTTTTTCTGGCTCCAGACGGATTTTTTTGTTGTTGTATTTTTGGTCTGATATGGCTCTTTCAACATTTTGGGTTGAGCTAATGTTACCATGTGTTTATTTTGGTTAAAAAAAAAAATAGCGTCATTGCTGTTCTTTTCTGGATTGACCCTCGTTCACTTTTAAGCAGGGCCGGCCCGTGGCATAGGCCGTATAGGCAAATGCTAAGGGCGCCGTCCATCAGGGGGCGCCACGCCAGTGCCACAAATGTTGGAGAAAAAAAAAAAAAAAAAAAGTTGGTACTATTATTTCTAAATGCAAAAAATAATCCCACGTTAATTAAAATGCAAAGTAAAGCCTATTTAATAGAAATATTATTTGTTACAACATTACGCCCCCCCGGCACGGTGCGCCCCCTCCCTTCCCATATCATGACTCTTTTTGGACATCACCACATCAAAAAATCAACACAAGATGTCAAAGCGGCCAAAACTGTCAGGTGCCCAGGGAAGAAAAAAGAGAAAAGAAGAGGAGAAACGAGAAAAAGACAGAGGTAGCAGGTATGTAACGTTAGCCTACATGAAATTATTTGTCTGTTACAGAATGTGATAGTAACCTGGCTTTTTAGCATTAAGCTAATGTTACATTATTCGGCAATTGCTAATCAATAAGTAGCTAGTTCTGTTTTAACGTCGGGTTAATATTGTGGAGGGGGCTAAATTGTTATGGAAAATAATAATGTAACGTTAGGTAATTACAGTACTCCCACCTTACATTCCTCAGAGACATTTGTATTAGATCTTTTAAGCAGGTGTTTTCTGTTGACATTGTTATTGCCTTCTGGTTAGCTAATATTTGCCCTGCAGGTAATAGTCACTTTTCCACCCCTTTATATATTAGGTATAGTTGTAAGCCTAGTTGTTAAAGTGCACATCATTAATGTTAATTAAGCAATATCACATGAGAGGGAATGCTGTTTTTTTAATTTGATCACTGCTGTGATTCGGTTAAAGATAATCATAACATAACATTCTCATATAATATGTTAATTTGCTTTCTTTAAGTAAAAAAAAAAGGTCAAAGACAAAGCTATTCGGTTTCTTGTGAGTATATACACTACACTGCCGATGTGGGGGGGGGGGGGCGCCACCTAAAATCTTGCCTAGGGCGCCAGATTGGTTAGGGCCAGGCCTGCTTTTAAGTAAATTCATGGAAAAGTGTTTGGGCCGTATGATGTGCTTTGATTTGGCATGATTCAATTTGTTTCACGCACAACAGCATTCGTTTTGACTAGTAGGTGTGGTTAAGCATAGTGCATGATATTTCACATATTTAGGCAAGCCAGCGTAAAAACAAATCTCACAAAAGGAGGACTTTCAAGCAAATGAATTTTGCAGCATGTTGAGGAATGTACTGGACGCTCATAATAATAATAATTACAATAATAATGTGGCTTCTCTGTAGACGTCTTACAGCTTGAGAAAGACGTCTGCGGTCAACACAAACTGGCATGGAGGTGAAGTAACGCAACACACAGTCCCTTCTGTCCGTCTATACTTCAATTTTTAAAGTAAAAAACAAATAAAAGTTCCCTTTCCGCCTCTTCAGATCTTCTGGCACATGTGGAGTCTGGACTTGGACGAAGAGGTGGCATCCTTCCACACCTTGCAGGAGAGCCCCTTGGCACAATCGCAGCGCTGGAAGATCTCCAAGTTGTGGGAGCCCTTCTTCCTCTGCTTGGTGCACACCTCGCCCAGTCGCAAGACCGGCTTGCAGATTTTGGTCCAGAAGTGACGGGCGCAGCAGTATCCCTCGGAGCAGTCGGAGGTACGTAAGCAAGGGTCGCCCTCGTGGCCTGCAACACCACAAATGAGGTTACACATGCACGTTTTCAGGAGTCATTTTTGACCCTTTTTTAGTACATGCTGCAGTAGAAAAGGGATTCATATGGCCCCGTTCTTGGGTGAATCTCGCATGAGAGGAAGGTGGGGGTTAATTATTATGCAATACTGTCTGCTGGAAATGATGGAAAGCGCCACAAACTGCAAAAAGTGAAATCTAAGTAAGATGAAATATCTCAAATAAGGGAGATATTTGCTTATTTTCTGTCTGATAAATGGTAAATTAAATGACAGTATTTCCACATTCACCCATTCACACACACATTCACACACTGATGGCGGGAGCTGCCATGCAAGGCGCTAACCAGGACCCATCAGGAGCAAGGGTGAAGTGTCTTGCCCAAGGACACAACGGACGTGACTAGGATGGTAGAAGGTGGGGATTGAACCCCAGTAACCCTCAGATTCTCCCAACCACGCCACGCCGTCCCCCATAAGATAATTCTCCTCACTAAGCAGATTTTATGTTCGAGTGTTTTACTTGTTTTAAGTGTTTTGCTCCTAAATGATGTCAGTAAGATATTACAGCTTGTTGCTGAGATTTGATGAGCTATATTGAGTAAAACATGCTTGAAACTAGAATATCAACTGTTGCAAAGCTGTGTCATCAACACTCACAAGTAGAAAACTACTTTTTTAAAGTCATCATTTCTTACAAAATCATGACTTTGACACAATTATGTCTCATAATTAAAACAGATGACAGCCAAATGGACTTTGCTGTTTTATTTCCAATGAAACAATAGAACATACCAGGGCATCCAGTGAGGGGCATTTTGTACTCCCTCGTCCCAGGAAGAATGCTTTGCGGAAATCTTTTATTTATAGATCTTTATCGCTCTGGAATAACCTGCCTCGAATTCTCACCAGCATTGAAAGTAAACAGGTTTTTAAAAAGAGAGTAATATTTTATCTGAGTTTTTAAATTAGTTTGCTCATTGATGATTTGTTTAGTTTTATATTGTGTAGTTATATTTATATGGTAATTATTATTCTGTGACTGTAAATTGTTTGCTTGTTTTTTATTGATGCTTTTATTTTTTTCTGTATTGTGTAGTTATAATTATATGCTTTTACTTGTAATTGTATTGAATTGTGGACCCCAGGAAGACTAGTGGGTTGTTGAGGCAACCAGCTAATGGAGATCCTTAATAAAAAATAAAAAAAAAATAAAAATAAAAATCAAACATACGTACTCATATAGTAGTACAGTTGTCACAGTACAGTAAACTGACAGTTAATATTTAAACATTTAACATGTGACATTTATAACTATTTTGAACAGTATTTGGTTCATGCACATTCAGATGAATCCTTCAAAATGACAATAAAAAAATGTTTGGCCGGGGGCCGGGCTGTATATATGCGCACTAATTGACTGAAAGAGCACGCACTTGGCATGATGATGTCATGTTATCCATGGAAAAATGCATTTTTAGACAATATGATTTGCCTGAGCGGCTAGGAGACCCCGAGAGTAACAAGCGCTTGCCTTGTTGCCTTTCCATTAAGAACAATAAACTAGTTTTTAGTATAAGTTTGCTGGTTTCAAGAAATGTAATGCCGAGCGCATATCATTATGTCAAGATAATGGCACTAGCATTTACTTCATTTAAGAATATTTTTCAACATATTGAGCAAAAAGGTCTCTTTTTTTCTTCTTTCTACCAAGAAAAGTGCACTTGTTATTAGTGAGAATATACTCATTTTAAGGTATTTTTGGGTTCATTGAGGTTAGCTAATTTTACTTGTTTTGGAAAGTCTTGACAAGCCAAATTTTCTTGTTCTATTGGCAGATAATTTTGCTTAGTTCAAGTAAAATACCCCTCATTTTTGTATTTTTTTTTCTTGTTTTTGTACACTGACGCTGTGGTCAAAGTTGCCACAACAAACATTTTAAGTTATTCAACACTTTACTGCTGTCTGGCGGCTAAAGTGGACAGTGCACCAACCCCCCCCCCCCCACCTCCCCATTAGTTACGTTTCATGTGCCGGGTAAACCGGGACGAATGGGGCCATATGAATCCCCTTCCTAGTGCACAATAATTTACCTTTATAAACTTTACTGTTGGACTCCGGGGTAACTTTGTATACCTTGTCCAGGTCCATAAAGGTACAAGTGTGTTCCCAAGAAACAATACAACTCAGTGCCAATGTTGACATATTCTAACAAAACCTGGACTCTTGAATGTAGGGGTGTAACGCTACACAAAAATTTGGGTTCGGTAAGTACCTCGGTTTAGAGGTCACGGTTCGGTTCATTTTCGGTACAGTAAGAAAACAACAAAATATAAACTTTTTGGTTATTTATTGACCAAATTTGCAAAATCTTCCAGCAAAAATATTTTTCTTAGTGTAATATTTGATGTGAAGTAACGGGAACCTTGGATAGGTCAATAATTCATAATAACATTGATTTTGATTCAATATTATGTTTTGAGCAATGACAGTTTGAAAGAAAAAATAAACAGCTTTGTTTTATTAGTCAACATTGCAACTTTTTCTAAATTACATTTAACCTTTGAGCTTTTTTTATTTCACTTTTGTTATGTTTTTGTTTATTTTAATAGTATTTTTAGAATGTGCCGTGGGCCTTTAAAACATTAGCTGTGGGCCACAAATGGCCTCCGGGGCACACTTTTGACCAGATGCCCGAACCACCTCATCTGGCTCCTCTCCATGTGGAGGAGCAGCAGCTTTACTTTGAGCTCCCCCCGGATGGCAGAGCTTCCCACCCTATCTCTAAGGGAGAGACCCGCCACCCGGCGGAGGAAACTCATTTGGGCCGCTTGTACCCGTGATCTTGTCCTTTCGGTCATAACCCAAAGCTCATGACCATAGGTGAGGATGGGAACGTAGATCGACCGGTAAATTGAGAGCTTTGCCTTCCGACTCAGCTCCTTCTTCACCACAACGGATCGATACAGCGCCCGCATTACTGAAGACGCCGCACCGATCCGCCTGTCCATCTCACCATCCACTCTTCCCTCACCCGGGAACAAGACTCCGAGGTACTTGAACTCCTCCACTTGGGGTAGGGTCTCCTCCGCACTCCACCCTTTTCCGGGCGAGAACCATGGACTCGGACTTGGAGGTGCTGATTCCCATCCCAGTCGCTTCACACTCGGCTGCGAACCGATCCAGTGAGAGCTGAAGATCCAGGCCAGTTGAAGCCATCAGGACCACATCATCTGCAAAAAGCAGAGACCTAATCCTGCAGCCACCAAACCGCGGTCTTCCCCGTGGCCTCCTACCGGTCGGACGTGCCCTAAACACCTCCCTAGGGAGGCGTTCGGGCGGCATCCTGACCAGATGCCCGAACCACCTCATCTGGCTCCTCTCCATGTGGAGGAGCAGCGGCTTTACTTTGAGCTCCCCCCAGATGGCAGAGCTTCCCACCCTATCTCTAAGGGAGAGACCCGCCACCCGGCGGAGGAAACTCATTTGGGCCGCTTGTACCCGTGATCTTGTCCTTTCGGTCATAACCCAAAGCTCATGACCATAGGTGAGGATGGGAACGTAGATCGACCGGTAAATTGAGAGCTTTGCCTTCCGGCTCAGCTCCTTCTTCACCACAACGGATCGATACAGCGTCCGCATTACTGAAGACGCCGCACCGATCCGCCTGTCGATCTCACCATCCACTCTTCCCTCACTCGTGAACAAGACTCCGAGGTACTTGAACTCCTCCACTTGAGGTAGGGTCTCCTCCGCACTCCACCCTTTTCCGGGCGAGAACCATGTACTCGGACTTGGAGGTGCTGATTCCCATCCCAGTCGCTTCACACTCGGCTGCGAACCGATCCAGTGAGAGCTGAAGATCCAGGCCAGTTGAAGCCATCAGGACCACATCATCTGCAAAAAGCAGAGACCTAATCCTGCAGCCACCAAACCGGATCCCCTCAACGCCTTGACTGCGCCTAGGAATTCTGTCCATAAAAGTTATGAACAGAATGGGTGACAAAGAGCAGCCTTGGCGGAGTCCAACCCTCACTGGAAACGTGTCCGACTTACTGCCGGCAATGCGGACCAAGTTCTGGCACTGATCGTACAGGGAGCGGACCGCCACAATCAGACAGTCCGATACCCCGATAGATATTTTTCTGCCCTGCTTGCAATTTGTGGTGTCACGCAATGTTTTGTGTCTACGCTTTAATGAGCTTCACTAGGTGCAGAAACAGCGCTGGGGGTTGTGGTTTCAACGAGGCAACCTATACTTTGGCCTCACATAGACTTTAAATATGAGAAGTGAGGCAGTTGTCAACAAAACTTGTGGCTTTGCCTGGTTATCTTTGACTCTCTGCCACAGGGCATTTGCTCCAGCAGCGAGTTGCAATTTGAAACATCTCGAATCGTACAGCGCCGTGTCCATTTTTAAACAAGATGACACGCAATATGTGAACGACGTTCCTGCGGTCGCGTCGTACCTTTGAGAGAATGCTTCGCGTGCGCTTTCCCACTTTTCCTCCAGCTGTGGTCTTTAGCGGAGAGCTTGTTGTGTTCATCCAAGGCGGAAATATGAGGCGAAATCACGCTCTCAGAGATAGCCACACATATATCTAGTCAAGAAAAAAAGAGCGGACGGTAAATAAAGATTCTGAGACTCAGGACTTTTTTTGAGTTGAAGTGTTTGGGACGTACAGTTGTTGCAGCGGTTGCCGGGGCAGCACATGGCGTCTCGATGGCATCGCTTCTTCCTTCTGCGGCACACCAAGCAGCGAGACGGTGCCTGCTGAGGACTGTGGCAGTAACTTCCCACGCTGCACTCTTTGTCGTTGCTGCACGGATACACCTGCTGGGGAAATGCATACCTCCACGTCATTCAGACTGTACACTGCAAAAAGTCAGGGTTCAAAAACAAGAAAAAATTACAGCTCAAAGAGGCAAAAGTGAAAAAAAAGTGAGTTTTGAAGGGGAAATTGCAAACTTCCTGTTAATTCTTGCAGAAAGATGTCAGTGTATGAAATCTAGGTCTAGGTGGGACCTACATAGAGGTTTTTGTTTCATGTCTCTACGACATTCCTACTGGAAGTTACAGGCAGTTTTGTCTGTTTTTTCCTAGGTGGAGCTAGAGCGCAATTTTGAGTTTTGGGGTTTGGTTTTTTGATTAGATCGCAATTTTCGCCAGTCCTGATGTGTTTGTCAAATTTACAGCTCAAAGAGGCGGCGGTATAATAATAATAAAGAATAATAATAATAAAACCTTACAATTACAATAGGGTCCTCTGTCCCAAAGGGACATTCGGTCCCTAAAAATACAAAAATGAGGGGTATTTTACTTGAACTAAGGAAAATTATCTGCCAATAGAACAAGAAAATTTGGCTTGTCAAGACTTTCCAAAACAAGTAAAATTAGCTAACCTCAATGAACCCAAAAATACCTTAAAATAAGTATATTCTCACTAATAACAAGTGCACTTTTCTTGGTAGAAAAAAAAAAAAAGAGACCTTTTTGCTCAATATGTTGAAAAATATGAACGTCACACCCCCTTTCGATCGACATATTTTACAATCAAGTGAAACGCAACAAAAAATGCAACAAACAGTGAAATATGAACGCGAAGGGTACAAAATAAAGCCACCGACAATCTGATATATCTGATATATCACTAAGCTTTAGAACTTTGTCGTGAAAATCTCCTTCCGCGTCTGTGGAAACGCTTCCCGCCCACACTGCTTGGTGCCTCGTCTGAGCTGCTGTGACGTAGATTACCATAGTAACAAATTAGATGACCATAGTAACTAATTAAATTACCATTGTAACTAATTAGATGACCATAGTAACTAATTAGATGACCATAGTAACTAATTAAATTACCATTGTAACTAATTAGATGACCATAGTAACTAATTAGATGACCATAGTAACTGGTATATCATCCCAAAGCGTAGATTCCAACCATTGTAAGACTTAGTATAGTTGAAGACTTACGGTCATTAGAAAACATGACTGCACATCATAATGGCAGCTACACTTTACATCTTAAAGATCTAAAAAAATTATTTGGGTGGTCCGGCGGGCCAGATTGAAAAGCTCAACGGGCCACATGTGGCCCCCGGGCATTAATTTGCCCAGGTCTGTTCTAACAGAACTGCGAGATTCATATTCTGCCTCTGAACTACAGTTGACAATGGCATGACAAGCTCCAACCATCTGCCTAAGTCCATTGGAGACTTACCAAAATAATTGTTGTCTTAGAACGTTCGCATTCTTAAGTGTAGTAGTTGACATAGCCGACTTTCATGCACTTTCAGGCGTCCAGGCGGGAATATATTCCTTTTGTTGTGACTCTGATCACTGTAAGCGATAGTGAAAATGGATAGTTGGGAGGATTTGTGCATTGTTTTTAATGAGCACTGTGGAGAACAAGTCAGTCTTAGCAGAGACAGATGGTTCGTTAAGTTGTCTTTTCAACAACTTAAACCTCCAAAACCACAATGTTGTCATACCCTAAAACCGACCCAGCATTGTCTTTCTAAACTTGTGACTCATCCTGTCAAACACAGACTGTCTCCGTCACTTTGTGTCTTTTGAGTTGTGGTCCCTAAGAGCTTGAACAACAAACAAGCAATTATCATACATCTTTGTACCACAGTATGATAATTCATGTTCTAGAGCCAACTTTCATCCATCAGTACAATAATAGCATGGTTTGATGTGTGCGGGTGACAAGCGCCGCATGTTTATACCCAACCAGACAGGAATGGCAACAATAACATCTTCATTGTCATTGTGGAGGAAAGTTATGGGCCGTTTCCTTTTAACATACACAAATAGTTTAGCTAATTAGCGTGGAAGCGACGAGCACGAGCGACGTGATTGCTTACGCCCAACTTTCGCCTCGAAGTGACATCAGAGTGAAATAAAGTCTGTTTTATATAGCATCATTTCCGGGCTATACACCTAATTTTGGACACATTTTATTGTCCACGCAGGTGTACACATTGAAACACAAAATAATTTACATAGGTGTCAGAAAAATTGTATTTAAATGATCAAAAAACATTCCGTTCTGAGTTCCCAATGAACAGACAAGAGGCTGTCTTTGTTGCACCAAGCAAAGGCTTGGAACATTCCATTGTGTACGATGGGAGGAGACGGCGTCCGAGCGTGCTGGACGTTGTAGAAGGATACAATGTCCGGGCGACTCGCCTCAATATATTTAGTCCAAATTGAGTTCTGTCTCTGTTTAATTCTTTGCCTCTTGTCTTGTTTAATAGATGTCATCAGTGTTTGAACCTGACAATAGGCCCTTGTGATAATTTACAAATTCAACATTAAACAGTGTCTGTAACACAGTCTACAGTAGGTCACTGAGCACGGTCTTTGTCCTTGTCCTCCTGGTCCGGCCTTGCCAGACCCGTCATTGATGGTGGCTTTTTCTTCTGCGCGACAGCTATTTGCTCTTTCGTTAGCCGGATCGGTCGCCCTCTGCTTTAAGTCTGCGTCGTGTTGCATTTCGTTGTTTCTTCTCCATGATGAGGGTGAGTCCATAACGCACTAAATGGCTGTCTGAATGATTTTGTGAGTGTGTTTGACATAATGTGAACCATTTCATTGGTCTGATGTGACGAGGCAAAATTTATTAGCGACATGTAAAGCTAGTATACCCTTAAAAGTCCGTAAATTAGGTTCAAAGCGTGAGAAAAAAAGTAGTGGCATATAGTCCAGAAATTACAGTATACTGTACTATATATATCTATTTTTTGCTTCTGAAGGTTTCTGGTACTGGTCTCTGAGTTTGACTGTTATGGTCATCGCCCGGGTGATTGGTAACCCCTGACCATCTACTGTATACTGTAAGACAGTATACAGTAGGTCACTGAGCACGGTCTTTGTCCTTGTCCTCCTGGTCCGGCCTTGCGAGACCCGTTATTGATGGTGGCTTTTTCTTCTGCGCGACAGCTATTTGCTCTTTCGTTAGCCGGATCGGTCGCCCTCTGCTTTAAGTCTGCGTCGTGTTGCATTTCGTTGTTTCTTCTCCATGATGAGGGTGAGTCCATAACACACTAAATGGCCGTCTGAATGATTTTGTGAGTGTGTTTGACATAATGTGAAGCATTTCATTGGTCTGATGTGACGAGGCAAAATTTATTAGCGACATGTAAAGCTAGTATACCCTTAAAAGTCCATAAATTAGCCATGGCTTTGTTTAAAGTTCTAGGTTCAAAGCGTGAGAAAAAAAGTGGTGGTTTATAGTCCAGAAATTACAGTATACTGTACTATATATATTAGGGGTGTAACGATACTTGTATTTGTGTTGAACCGTTTCGGTACGGGGGTTCCGGTTGGGTTCGGAGGTGTACCGAAGGAGTTTCCACACGGACATATTAAGTAGCGTAACGCACGTTGTGTAAACAATGCACACCGAGGCACAACACACGGCATGCTAGCAGCTAACAGGCTACGATAGGCTGACTATACGTCCTCTTTTCACCAGACATGTCCTCTTTTGCGGAGCTGTCAGGGCGGAGTTTCTTAAATGCCTCAAATGTCCGGCATTTTGAGTTAGGGTTGCGTGTATTTTCAATGTACGTTCAGGGTTAAGAAGGGGTTAAAAACAAAACAAATTGTGCGCGCAGCAGCATTGGTGAGGGAGGGGCAGAGACAGAGAGAGAGAGAGAGAGTTATGATAAACACGCATGCGTCGCCAGGCTCTGCTTTTTATCCATAGATTTATCACATTTAATTTTTTATTATCTATAGCAGGGGTGTCAAAAGTGTGCCCCGGAGGCCATTTGTGGCCCACAGCTAATGTTTTAAAGGCCCACGGCACATTCTAAAAATACTATTAAAATAGACAAAAACATAACAAAAGTGAAATTAAAAAAGCTTAAAGGTTAAATGTAAGTTAGAAAAAGTTGCAATGTTGACTAATAAAACAAAGCTGTTTTTTTTTCTTTCAAACTGTCATTGCTCAAAACATAATATTGAATCAAAATCAATATTATGAATTATTGACCTATCCAAGGTTCCCATTACTTCACATCAAATATTACACTAAGAAAAATATTTTTGGTGGAAGATTTTGCAAATTTGGTAAATAAATAACCCCAAAATTTATATTTTGTTGTTTTCTTACTGTACCGAAAATGAACCGAACCGTGACCTCTAAACCGAGGTACGTACCGAACCCAAATTTTTGTGTACCGTTACACCCCTAATATATATACACTACCGTTCAAAAGTTTGGGGTCACCCAAACAATTTTGTGGAATTGCCTTCATTTCTAAGAACAAGAATAAACTGTCGAGTTTCAGATGAAAGTTCTCTTTTTCTGGCCATTTTGAGCGTTTAATTGACCCCACAAATGTGATGCTCCAGAAACTCAATCTGCTCAAAGGAAGGTCAGTTTTGTAGCTTCTGTAACGAGCTAAACTGTTTTCAGATGTGTGAACATGATTGCACACGGGTTTTCTAATCATCAATTAGCCTTCTGAGCCAATGAGCAAACACATTGTACCATTAGAACACTGGAGTGATAGTTGCTGGAAATGGGCCTCTATGCACCTATGTAGATATTGCACCAAAAACCAGACATTTGCAGCTAGAATAGTCATTTACCACATTAGCAATGTATAGAGTGTATTTATTTCAAGTTAAGACTAGTTTAAAGTTATCTTCATTGAAAAGTACAGTGCTTTTCCTTCAAAAATAAGGACATTTCCATGTGACCCCAAACTTTTGAACGGTAGTGTATATTTTTTGCTTCTGAAGGTTTCTGGTACTGGTCTCTGAGTTTGACTGTTATGGTCATCGCCCGGGTGATTGGTAACCCCTGACCGTCTAAAAAAAAGTGTTCTTGGTACGGTTCCAAGCAAAGGCGAGGTTTTGTTGTTTCTGTTATGTTGTGTTGTCTCTAAGTGACAAATGAACCAACACATATAATGTTTAAACAGCCACAACTATTCAACTGAAACCCCGGAAAAGGTTCTTTAGTCTTTAGCTGACTTGTTAACATTCTTGCCTCAACCACTGACAGAGATAGATGTCACGTGGCTTGCTATGACCCAGTCACCGGACTAAGGGGGAGACTAACTAAAGGGGCACCCTAAAAAACGGGCTGCGTGTAGAATCTTTTACAGGAAGTGGCTTCTTGATATAATTCCTTACATATGTAAGTGATGTTGGGACCGACGCCAAACGACTTCTACATGAAGTGTATCACAAATCAAGTGAGAGAGGTTTATTTGGAGTGGTGCCAATCTCTGGATCAGGTCCAGGTCAAGATGACGTAACGTTCCGGTCAAGCAGCTGCAACATCTTTATTCCGTTTGATGGCGATGACTTTGATTCTTAGCTCTACTGATGGACGTACTTGTCAGGACATTTGCTCAACACCGCAGCCATTCAAAAAGAATTGAATATTGTCAGGATATGATGACTTTGGATTCTCTGACATTAGAACAACATGTTTGGACCGCCGCCACATTTGACACTGACAGATCGGATACAGTGCGGTTTACCACGCGCTAACACAGACCAACAACAAACATGAAGGAATTTCCAAATCCTTATGTGCCAGCCAAATTGCTAACTCCTTTTAAAGAAGGGGGTACTCCAGGTCGTCAGGCCGCAACCAAAATACGAATCCAAATGTAAATGTACGCCACATGTTTCCATCCATATTAATACTTCAACGCGGTAAAAGTTGTAGAACACGTGGAGACAATGACAGGAGTGTGAGGAAATGAAAGGGGTTATTAAATTGAGACTTCATCCATCACAGAGGAGACTAGCTTAGCAAAGATACTAGCAAAAGATTTGCAACATTTATTTCCTCAAGCGTCTGTACTAAATAGAATACATTTGTGTTTAAACTAAAATGTCACTGACAGCCTTAGCCTTCCCGGTAAGGTCTATTCAGGTGTACTGGAGAGGAGGCTACGCCGGATAGTCGAACCTCGGATTGAGGAGGAACAGTGTGGTTTTCGTCCTGGTCGTGGAACTGTGGACCAGCTCTATACTCTGGGCAGGGTCCTTGAGGGTGCATGGGAGTTTGCCCAACCAGTCTACATGTGCTTTGTGGACTTGGAGAAGGCATTCGACCGTGTATCGTCCTGTGGGGAGTGCTTGGAGAGTATCGGACTGTCTGATTGTGGCGGTCCGCTCCCTGTATGATCAGTGTCAGAGCTTGGTCCGCATTGCCGGCGGTAAGTCGGACACGTTTCCAGTGAGGGTTGGACTCCGCCAAGGCTGCCCTTTGTCACACATTCTGTTCATAACTTTTATGGACAGAATTTCTAGGTGCAGTCAAGGCGTTGAGGGGATCCGGTTTGGTGGCTGCAGGATTAGGTCTCTGCTTTTTGCAGATGATGTGGTCCTGATGGCTTCATCTGGCCAGGATCTTCAGCTCTCACTGGATCGGTTCGCAGCTGAGTGTGAAGCTACTGGGATGAGAATCAGCACCTCCATGTCCGAGTCCATGGTTCTCGCCCGGAAAAGGGTGGAGTGCCATCTCCGGGTTGGGGAAGAGACCCTGCCCCAAGTGGAGGAGTTCAAGTACCTCAGAGTCTTGTTCACGAGTGAGGGAATTGTGGATGGTGAGATCGACAGGCGGATCGGTGCGGCGTCTTCAGTAATGCGGACGCTGTATCGATCCGTTGTGGTGAAGAAGGAGCTGAGCCGGAAGGCAAAGCTCTCAATTTACCGGTCTATCTACGTTCCCATCCTCACCTATGGTCATGAGCTTTGGGTTATGACCAAAAGGACAAGATTCGCCCGAAATGAGCTTCCTCCGCCGGGTGGCGGGTCTCTCCCTTAGAGATAGGGTGAGAAGCTCTGTCATCCGGGGGGAGCTCAATGTAAAGCCGCTACTCCTCCACATGGAGAGGAGCCAGATGAGGTGGTTCGGGCATCTGGTCAGGATGCCACCCGAACGCCTCCCTAGGGGAGGTGTTTAGGGCACGTCCGACCGGTAAGAGGCCACGGGGAAGACCCAGGACACGTTGGGAAGACTATGTCTCCCGGCTGGCCTGGGAACGCCTCGGGATCCCTCGGGAAGCGCTGGACGAAGTGGCTGGGGAGAGGGAAGTCTGGGCTTCCCTGTTTAGGCTGCTGCCCCCGCGACCCGACCTCGGATAAGCGGAAGAAGATGGATGGATGGATGGATGGACTTCATCCATCACAGAGGAGACGGCAGCGAGCCTAGCTTAGCAAAGATACTAGCAAAAGATTTGCAACATACATTTCCTCAAGCGTCTGTACTAAGTAGAAGACATTTGTGTTTAAACAAAAATGTCACTGACATCCTCGAAAAGATACAACATAGCATGGGCCGCGTCAAGCTAGCTGTTTGCTAAGGCGGTTTAGCATTCTGTGGATTTTTTCAGGCTTCTTTATCTGCCTTTTTCTTCAAGACTCAGTGTTTAATGACCGCACATGACGTTAATGGATTTCAGTCATTAATTTATACATGCCATTTTTTTTTATTGGACAACCAAGAACAACAAAGAAAAGTTACACTGATGATAATCACTCTCGAGGCAAATGACGAATCATGTTAACGAGCCAAAGAATTTACAAAGCAAAACCGCCATCTTACTGGAAATTTGTCTGAAGTCTAATTTTGTGTAAGCGAAAACAAAGCGAAGCACCACCACATGTAAGGAATCCAACTTCTTAAAACAACAATTGGCATGACACTTTAAAGAAACTTTTCCATTCGTTTTTTTTTTTTTTTGCTTTTCATCACAAGAGGGCTGCTTTCACAAGTTAGCACACGCTAGCTTCCCCCTTGCTACTATTAACACATGCTAACTTGATGGATGGATTTGACAAAGCACAGAAAATATGATACCTGCCAATGCCTTTTATGTGATACTTTGCTTGCAAATGCTGAACTATGAATCGGATGATGATGGATGGATGGATATCATTTATTTTGCTCCAATTTTTCACAAGCTGAACGCAAAGACTTTTTCAAGCAAAATGTCTATTTCTCTCAAATATTGTTCTCAAATCTGTCTTAATCGGTGTTGGGGAGCACTTTCTCCAGATAATCCATCCACCTCACACACTGCAAAAACTCAGTGTTCAAAAACAAGAAAAAAAAAATACAAAAATGAGGGGTATTTTATTTGAACTAAGCAAAATTATCTGCCAATAGAACAAGAACATTTGGCTTGTCAAGACTTTCCAAAACAAGTAAATTTAGCTAACCTCAATGAACCCAAAAATACCTTAAAGTATATTCTCACTAATAACAACTGTACTACTATATGAGTACGTATTTGTTATTGTTTCATTGAAAATAAAACAGCAAAGTCCATTTGGCTGTCATCTGTTTTAATTATGAGACACAATTGTGTCAAAGTCATGATTTTGTAAGAAATGATGACTTTAAAAAAGTAGTTTTCTACTTGTGAGTGTTGATGACACAGCTTTGCAACAGTTGATATTCTAGTTTCAAGCATGTTTTACTCAATATAGCTCATCAAATCTCAGCAACAAGCTGTAATATCTTACTGACATCATTTAGGAGCAAAACACTTAAAACAAGTAAAACACTCTAACATCAAATCTGCTTAGTGAGAAGAATTATCTTATCAGACAGAAAATAAGCAAATATCACCCTTATTTGACATATGTAATCTTACTTAGATGTCACTTTTTGCAGTGCGGGTGTGGCATATGAAGATGCTGATGAGACAGCATGATTATTGCAGAGGTGTTCCTCCGGCTGGCTACAATATTTCACTGTAAAATGTGCAGTTTTGCTGTATTCTATACAGCGTGGCAGATGCAGAAAACACACCCTTGCTGTTTCTTTTACAGTATTTTAAAGTACCACTATAATGGAAAAATAAGTTGCCTCTATATTGAAGCAATTTTTAGATATTTCTGATTTATAACACCAAAATACTTACAACGTCCATCCATCCATCCATCTACTTCCACTTATCCGAGGTCGGGTCGCGGGGGCAGCAGCCTAAGCAGGGAAGCCCAGACTTCCCTCTCCCCAGCCACTTCGTCCAGCTCCTCCAGGGGGATCCCGAGGCGTTCCCAGGCCAGCCGGGAGACATAGTCTTCCCAACGTGTCCTGGGTCTTCCCCGTGGCCTCCTACCGGTCGGACGTGCCCGAAACACCTCCCTAGGGAGGCGTTCGGGTGGCATCCTGACCAGATGCCCGAACCACCTCATCTGGCTCCTCTCCATGTGGAGGAGCAGCGGCTTTACTTTGAGCTCCCCCCGGATGGCAGAGCTTCTCACCCTATCTCTAAGGGAGAGACCCGCCACCCGGCGGAGGAAACTCATTTCGGCCGCTTGTACCCGTGATCTTGTCTTTTTGGTCATAACCCAAAGCTCATGACCATAGATGAGGATGGGAACGTAGATCGACCGGTAAATCGAGAGCTTTGCCTTCCAGCTCAGCTCCTTCTTCACCACAACGGATCAATACAGCGTCCGCATTACTGAAGACGCCGAACCGATCCGCCTGTCGATCTCACCATCCACTCTTCCCTCACTCGTGAACAAGACTCAGAGGTACTTGAACTCCTCCACTTGGGGCAAGATCTTCTCCCCAACCCGGAGATGGCACTCCACCCTTTTCCGGGCGAGAACCATGGACTCGGACTTGGAGGTGCTGATTCTCATCCCAGTCGCTTCACACTCGGCTGCGAACCGATCCAGTGAGAGCTGAAGATCCTGGCCAGATGAAGCCATCAGGACCGCATCATCTGCAAAAAGCAGAGACCTAATCCTGCAGCCACCAAACCGGATCCCCTCAACGCCTTGACTGCGCCTAGAAATTCTGTCCATAAAAGTTATGAACAGAATGGGTGACAAAGGGCAGCCTTGGCGGAGTCCAACCCTCACTGGAAACGTGTCCGACTTACTGCCGGCAATGCGGACCAAACTCTGACACTGATCATACACGGAGCGGACCGCCACAATCAGACAGTCCGTTACCCCATACTCTCTGAGCAAACTTACAATGTTTGTGAGTAAATAGATATGATCAAAATAATATAAATCTCACAGAGATTCCTGATCCATTTTGTGGGGTAATGAGCATGATCCGTGACGTGTATGGGGGAACTACAGTTCCCTTTAGCAACAACAAACCTACTACTCACAGCGTCATTTGTGAGGGAACAGCTTTTACTTTGGGACAAGCGATGATCCAAACCTTGTCATTTTTGACCTGAATATAAGGAGGATTGATTGATTGATTGATTGAGACTTTTATTAGTAGATTGCACAGTACAGTGCATATTCCGTACAATTGACCACTAAATGGTAACATGAGTAGCAAGTTTTAGAAGCTGTTTGCTTAACAGATGCAGCTTTGGTGAAACATCTAAGCACCAAGCAGGAGTATTGCTAAGTGCCGAACAAGAAATACAAACTATGAACATAAGAAAACAATCACTTATTGTACAATGTCTGCTCTCACTGGGATGCCGATTGAGGCAATGCTCGTATATTTCCGTTTAGATGAAGAAATAATCATAATCCTTAAAAGAAAACAAAGGCGCCCCAACAAGCTTTTTTTGTGTCTTTCTTGCCATCTCCGGGTCTAAGTTGGATGCCAATGTTTACAAATTTCTCGTTTTATGGTTAAAACCTTCTACTAAGTGAGAGGCATGTTTTATAATCTAGAACACTGGTTCTTAACCTGGGTTCGGTGAGTCGGCCTCAGGGGTTCGACGGAGCCTCCGCCGCGGAGGTCTGGACACGCCCGACTTATCGAGTAAATAAAAACTTCTCTCTATCGGCGTATTAATGATACCCCCAAACAATGTTCCCTCTAATTTTACATATGCTTGAGCAAATGCAAAAAACTCCTTGATAGATAGATAGATAGATAGATAGATAGATAGATAGATAGATAGTACTTTTTTTGATTCCTTCAGGAGAGTTCCCTCAGGAAAATTAAAATTCCAGCAGCAGTGTACAAAATTGACATTGAATTTAAAAAGTACTGAGCATTCAGTGGAGCACATGTGAGCAACGTCAGACGTGCACATGCACTGTGGCCACACCAGCAGCACACCAGTCCCAAACCAGACTAAATAACAAGTTGCGTGTTTTATTATTATAATCAAATGACAGGAGTCATTTCCATGATATTATTTTCTAATATGAGTGTTTTGGCCCACTTACAATGACAATAACAAAAAAATGGTTTTTTTCATGAGCTGTGTACTAGTGTTGTATGTCTGGGTGGGGGTCCTGCTTTGGAAATAATTTGTACCCCTTTCAGATATCACATTTAGGTCCCACTAAAACATTCACATGTTGCACAATGAGATGTAAACATGGGATCATGTCTACATTCCTGTAATTTTCTGATTGTAAAATATATCTTTGTTAGTATTTCTTTAATATAGTAACATCAATTAATTAAGAAAAAACATTTTATTTTTCACTAAAGAAGGGTTCGGTGAATGCGCATATGAAACTGGTGGGGTTCGGTACCTCCAACAAGGTTAAGAACCACTGATGTAGAATTAACCAGTTTAGATGCATATCTGTATATCAATACAGCTTAAGATAGTTAAGCTATAAAAAAAAGACAGTCTGTGTTAGAGCTTATAATAACATTATCGTTAATACTTGGTTAATATTCAGGTCATGAGATTAAATGGAACCGGCTGTTTTTTGAATGGTTATTTCAAGAGTTTTGTGGAGGGAATAGAGGAAACCCCCGTTGACTCCATTGCTAGCTAGCTAGTTTTTTTTTAATCTAAGATTTAGAATGTTTAAAAAAGAAACAACATATATGTTCTTGTCTTCAATAGGAATTATGAATGATAAACAGCACATCTCCTTCCCATTTTTGCGTATTTCCAATATGACTGATCTGCTGATATGGTCCGAGTGCAGAGGAGTTCCCCCCCCGTGACATCATCAGATCCTGAATTTGCCGGAAATTGCCAAAGTCATTTAAAACTGTGGCGTTTTGTGGCTGTTAAAACAATATTTGAACATCATTTGCGGATTAGAAATATCATTGGGTATGGTTTAACACAATTCAGCATATGAGTAGCATTCATTTTGCCATTATACTGGTCCTGGGAATCACCAAATGATTCCCGTCAGTCAATCATTGGGACTTTAACTTTAATTTGAACTTACTTTAAGACTTGCAACATCAGAATGAATCACAAAGTGCGGCCATGAACCGTTCCCATACAAGCTGAGTGAGAGCCTGGTCCTAGTGGCCGCAACACAAACCGGCAAATTCTGATTCTGGAACCCCCAGAAGGAAATATTTGGGGGAAAAACAGAAACCTTCCAGGGGTCTTTATCGGCCTACTGTGACGGCTGCAACGTCCCATCAGAAACCTGTGGGGCAGAATGATCATGTGGCTAAGAATGTGAAAGACGCTCAACCCTGGCAGATTTAGTAGGGCAACCACGGCGGGGGACTTGGCCCTGCAGCAGTTTCTCGCCTGCTACACTATGTTCTGGTTTAAGCCTATCTAATGAAACACCTTCCCTGCGCCCACCCATACCTAGCACAACATCTTTAGGATCACGTCGGGGTCACTTATGTGGCAGATGCAGGAAACACTCTGTTCCTGCTTGTTTCCAGGTCTTTCTTTTAAGACAGCCGACATCGGAATGAATTACATGAACTCGTGCCTCAACAGTGAAGGAGGTGACCCAAGAAGTCCTGTGACTTCAACCACGCCCATACCAGCTGGGTGAGAGCATCATCCTAGTGTCCTGGGCATGACGTTAAAGCGCATCCGGCAGTGGAGGTCTTGGGGGCGCTAGGAGGTTAACCCTTTTACTACTGTTACCCCAGGTGGCCCTTGGGCAAAGGCCTAGTACCTGACTGCCCCCTAGCCAGGGATACGGTGAAGACCTCAACGGCGGAGCAGGCGGAAGACGGTAGATGTAAGAACTACCGCAACGGCTGCGATGGCGGAAGAAGGCACCTCCACATCCATGTGGGCCCGGTTATGGGGAAATAACGACCCAAGACCTCAACGGAGGATGATTGCTAACCCTATGGAGCGTCACAACGGCTGGGATGGCGGAAGAAGGCACCTCCACATCCATGTGGGCCCGGTTATGGGGAAATAACGGCCCAAGACCTCAACGGAGGATGATTGCTAACCCTATGGAGTGTCACAACGGCTGGGATGGCGGAAGAAGGCACCTCCACATCCATGTGGACCCGGTTATGGGGAAATAACGCCCCAAGACCTCAACGGAGGATGATTGCTAACCCTATGGAGCGTCACAACGGCTGGGATGGCGGAAGAAGGCACCTCCACATCCATGTGGGCCCGGTTATGGGGAAATAACGACCCAAGACCTCAACGGAGGATGATTGCTAACCCTATGGAGCGTCACAACGGCTGGGATGGCGGAAGAAGGCACCTCCACATCCACGTGGGCCCGGTTATGGGGAAATAACGACCCAAGACCTCAACGGAGGATGATTGCTAACCCTATGGAGCGTCACAACGGCTGGGATGGCGGAAGAAGGCACTTCCACATCCACGTGGGCCCGGTTATGGGGAAATAACGACCCAAGACCTCAACGGAGGATGATTGCTAACCCTATGGAGCGTCACAACGGCTGGGATGGCGGAAGAAGGCACCTCCACATCCATGTGGGCCCGGTTATGGGGAAATAACGACCCAAGACCTCAACGGAGGATGATTGCTAACCCTATGGAGCGTCACAACGGCTGGGATGGCGGAAGAAGGCACTTCCACATCCACGTGGGCCCGGTTATGGGGAAATAACGACCCAAGACCTCAACGGAGGATGATTGCTAACCCTATGGAGCGTCACAACGGCTGGGATGGCGGAAGAAGGCACCTCCACATCCATGTGGGCCCGGTTATGGGGAAATAACGACCCAAGACCTCAACGGAGGATGATTGCTAACCCTATGGAGCGTCACAACGGCTGGGATGGCGGATGAAGGCTGCAGCAGAAAAGGGTCCCCAGTCGTCTCGGACTCCATGCCACTGGACCCTGACCCGGATCTGTCAAGGATCGTGTGGTGACTGTCTGTGCACCAGTCTCCCCACTAAGTCACGCACAGGCATCCTCCATAAAGGGATACCCCCCTACCAGGAGGATCGTCATACTCTCTTCGAGTGACGGCCGATGCCACACAAATAATATTTCCCAATTAGTTTTTATCACTTCGCTTGTTATCGCTAAACTGCTAACTACAAGTTCTCTCTACAGCTAGTATTTTTTTTCTGCTTGAAAAAGAGAGATGATTTCACAAATTATTTGCCTGAGTAATATGTCATCTAAAAGTGGAAAATGCAGTGTTGGTAGAAATTGTGTGGGAATGCCAAACTGAAATGCTAACAGTTAGCACGCTAGCCAGAGAGTGTCAGGTAACAAATAGTGTGACTCAACATTTAGCATGCGTCCAGAACCAAAATATGAAATATCGAAAAAAGGTAACATTCTAACACTAGCATGCTAACAGTAAGCATCCGTCAAGTACCAAAATATAGAACTGAGATGTGTAGGCTATCCGCAAAATTAGCCCAAAAAAATCTAGCATCCTAACGTTAGCATGCTAATAGTTAGTGTGCATCATGTACCACAGTATATAACTCTGAAGTTACCTGCAAAAATGGCTAAAATGCTATTATGATAATGTCAGCTAGCCAACAGTTAGCTTGCGTTAGGTTCTAATATATATGATTGTGAGGTTTCCACCTGTAGAAATAGCTATAAAAGCTAACATGCTAGCAGTTTGCGAACATTAGCAAGGACCATTTTGACTTTGGAAACTATTTGAATAGGTTGAGAAATGTTTTTTTAGAAATTCCCCAGTCATTGGGAAAAATATAAATGGGAAATAATGTCAGGGAAAATGTGGAATGTGCACTGCAAAAAGTGAAATCCAAGTAAGATGAAATATGTCAAATAAGGGTGATATTTGCTTATTTTCTGTCTGATAAGATCATTCTTCTCACTAAGCAGATTTTATGTTAGAGTGTTTTACTTGTTTTAAGTGTTTTGCTCCTAAATGATGTCAGTAAGATATTACAGCTTGTTGCTGAGATTTGATGAGCTATATTGAGTAAAACATGCTTGAAACTAGAATATCAACTGTTGCAAAGCTGTGTCATCAACACTCACAAGTATAAAACTACTTTTTTAAAGTCATCATTTCTTATTTCAAGCATGAAAAAAAAATCATGACTTTGACACAATTGTGTCTCATAATTAAAACAGATGACAGCCAAATGGACTTTGCAGTTTTATTTCCAATGAAACAATAGAACATACGTACTCATATAGTAGTACAGTTGGCACAGTACAGTAAACTGACAGTTAATATTTAAACATTTAACATTTGACATTTCTAACAATTTTGAACAGAATTAGTTCATGCACATTCAGATAAATTCTTCAAAATTACAATTAAAACATTTTTGGCGCACTAATTGACTAAAACAGCACGTACTTGATGCGATGATGTCATGTTATCCATGGAAAAATGCATTTTTAGACAATATGATTTGCCTGAGCGGCTAGGAGACCCCGAGAGTAACAAGCGCTTGCCTTGTTGCCTTTCCATTAAGAACAATAAATTAGTTTTTAGTATAAGTTTGCTGGTTTCAAGAAATGTAATGCCGAGTGCATATCATTATGTCAAGATAATGGCACTAGCATTTACTTCATTTAAGAATATTTTTCAACATATTGAGCAAAAAGGTCTCATTGTTTTTTCTACCAAGAAAAGTGCACTTGTTATTAGTGAGAATATACTTATTTTAAGCTATTTTTGGGTTCATTGAGGTTAGCTAATTTTACTTGTTTTGGAAAGTCTTGACAAGCCAAATTTTCTTGTTCTATTGGCAGATAATTTTGCGTAGTTCAAATAGAATGCCCCTAATTTTTGATTTTTTAGGGCCCGCACGGCCCATTGTCAAAGGAATCCCAAAGGGAGTCCTTTTGCAATGGGATGAAAGGACCTATTGAATTTGTAAGGTTTTATTATTATTATTATTATTATTATTATTCTTTATTATTATTCCGCAGCTTTGCGGACTACTTTGCCCCTCTTAACATGCTTCAAAACTCACCAAATTTTACACACACACATAAAAAAACCCGAACAAAACTCTTTAGTAAAAAGACCAAACCCCAAAAATCAAAATTGCGCTCTAGCGCCCCCTAGGAAGAAAACACAGACAACACTTCCTCTAACTCCCAGTACGAATGTCGTAGAGACATGCAACAAAAACCTCTATGTAGGTCTGACTTTGAGCTAGATTTCATACACTGACATCCTTCAGCAAAAATCAACAGGAAGTTGGCAATCATCCCTTCAAAACAAAAGTTTACTAAAAACACTAATTTTTGTCTCTTTGAGCTGTAATTTGACCCCCTTAAGATACTTCAAAACTCACCAAACTTTTTACACACATCAGGACTGGCGGAAATTGCGATTTAATAAAAAAACCGAACCCCAAAACTCACATTTGCGCTCTAGCGCCCCCTAGGCATAAAACACAGACAAAACTGCTCCTCGGAGGAAAACACAGACAAAACTGCTTGTAACTTCCGGTAGGAATGTCTTTGAGACATGAAACAAAAACCTCTATGTAGGTCTCACTTAGACCTACATTTCATAGATTGACATCCTTCAGCAAAAATCTACAGGAAGTTTGATATCCCCCCCTTCAAAGACTAACAATAGACAAAGGTATTGGACACCTAGGACTAGCACCAGCCAAAATGCGGACCCGACCAATGCTGCTTGCAGCTTTAATTAGGGTCTGCATGTACCCTGTATAAAGGACTCCCACAGGGAGTCCTTTGTACTTATTATTATTATTCCGCCGCCACAAAAAACGCTAATTTGACCCACTTAACATGCTTCAAAACTCACCAAATTTGACACACACATCAGGACCTGCGAAAATTTCCATAAAATAAAAAAAAAAAACCCCAAAAATCAAAATTGCGCTCTAGTGCCCCCTAGGAAAAAACAAAAACAAACTGCCTGTAACTCCCACTAGGAAGGTCGTAGAGACATGAAACAAAAACCTCTATGTAGGTCTCACTTAGACCTACATTTCATAATTACTAGGGCTGATAAATGCGTTAAAATGTAATATCGGAAATTATCGGCATCCTTTTTTTTTATTATCGGTATCGTTTTTTTTTGTTTTTTTTAAAATTAAATCAACATAAAAAACACAAGATACACTTACAATTAATGCACCAACCCAAAAAAACTCCCTCCTCATTCACACAAAAGGGTTGTTTCTTTCTGTTATTAATATTCTGGTTCCTACATTATATATCAATATATATCAATACAGTCTGCAAGGGATACAGTCCGTAAGCACACATGATTGTGCGTGCTGCTGCTCCACTAATAGTACTAACCTTTAACAGTTAATGTTACTCATTTTCATTAATTACTAGTTTCTATGTAACTGTTTTTATATTGTTTTACTTTCTTTTTTATTCAAGAAAATGTTTTTAATTTATTTATCTTATTTTATTTTATAATTTTTTTTAAAAAGTACCTTATCTTCACCATACCTGGTTGTCCAAATTAGACATAATAATGTGTTAATTCCATGACTGTATATATCGGTTGATATCGGTATCGGTTGATATCGGTATCGGTAATTAAAGAGTTGGACAATATCGGAATATCGGCAAAAAGCCATTATCGGACATCCCTAATAATTACACATCCTCGGGCAAAAACCAACAGGAAGTTGGCAATTTCTCATTTAAGACTAAAATGTACTAAAACCACTCATTTTTGCCTCTTTGAGCTGTAATTTGACCCCCTTAAAATACTTCAAAACTCACCAAAATTCTCACACACATCGGGACTGCTGTAAATTGCGATCTAAAAAAAAACCCGAACCCCAAAACTCAAAATTGCGCTCTAGCGCAATTTTTGAATAAAACAGAGACAAAACTGCTTTTTAGAGGAAAACTCAGACAAAACTGCTTGTAACTTCCGGTAGTTAGAGACATGAAACAAATACCTCTATGTAGGTCTCACCTAGACCTACATTTCTTAGATTGACATCCTTTGAGACACTTGTGATTTAGGGCTATATAAATAAACATTGATTGATTGATTGATTGATTCAGCAAAAATCAACAGGAAGTTTGCTATCCCTCCTTCAAAACAAAATTTTTGTTAAAACCGGTCACCAAACATCAAACATTATCTCCTCCGAGCGCGTTTGTCGTTTCGGCTTCAAACTGCTACAGGAGAGAGATTGAACCCTTCTGATTAAAAGTTGACGACGGCGTTTCATTTAGTGCTACCGTTTTGATTTTACGTGCCTTCAAAGACCCGCAGCACTAAAGTTGCTCCGCTGCTGTTGTTTTAAGATGGCTGCTTAAAAGCAGAAAGCACCAGCGTGAGCACAGAATGCAGATAAGGTAGTACACTACACAAATGTATCTAACTCCCAGTACGAATATCGTAGAGACACGAAACAAAAACCTCTATGTAGGTCTCACTCAGGACTACCACTGGACAAAAGTATTGGGACACCTAGGACTAGCACCTGCCAAAATGTGGACCCGACCAATGCTGCTTGCAGCTTTAATTAGGGCCCGCACGGCCAATGTCAAAGGAATCCCAACGGGAGTCCTTTGACATTGGGACGAAAGGACCTATTGTTATTGTAAGGTGTATTATTATTATTATTATTATTATTATTCCGCCGCCACAAAAAACTCTAATTTGACCCACTTAACATGCTTCAAAACTCACCAAATTTGACACACACATCAGGACCTGCGAAAATTGCCATCTAATAAAAAAACCAAACCTCAAAACTCAAAATTGCGCTCTAGCGCCCCCTAGGAAAAACAAAAACAAACTGCCTGTAACTCCCACTAGGAAGGTCGTAGAGACATGAAACAAAAACCTCTATGTAGGTCTGACTTAGACCTACATTTCATAATTTGACATCCTCGGGCAAAAAACAATTTCCCCTTCAAGACAAAAATTTACTAAAAACACTAATTTTTGCCTCTTTGAGCTGTAGTTTGACCCCCTTAAAATACTTCAAAACTCACCAAACTTTTCACACACATAAGGACTGGTGGAAATTGCGCTCTAATAAAAAAAAAAAGAACCCCAAAACTCTAAATTGCGCTTTTGCGCAATTTTTGAATAAAACAGAGACAAAACTGCTCCTCAGAGGAAAACACAGACAAAACTGCTTGTAACTTCCGGTAGGAACGTCTTAGAGACATGAAACAAAAACCTCTATGTAGGTCTGACTTAGAGCTAGATGACATCCTTCAGCAAAAATCAACAGGAAGTTGGCAATCACCCCTTCAAAAACAGAAGTTTCATAAAAACACTCATTTTTGCCTCTTTGAGCTGTAATTTGACCCCCTTAAAATACTTCAAAACTCACCAAACTTTTCACACACATCAGGACTGGTGGAAATTGCGCTCTAATAAAAAAAACGAACCCCAAAACTCTAAATTGCGCTTTTGCGCAATTTTTGAATAAAACAGAGACAAAACTGCTCCTCAGAGGAAAACACAGACAAAACTGCTTGTAACTTCCGGTAGGAACGTCTTAGAGACATGAAACAAAAACCTCTATGTAGGTCTGACTTAGAGCTAGATTTAATACACTGACATCCTTCAGCAAAAATCAACAGGAAGTTGGCAATCACCCCTTCAAAAACGGAAGTTTCATAAAAACACAAATTTTTGCCTCTTTGAGCTGTAATTTGACCTCCTTAAAATACTTCAAAACTCACCAAACTTTTCACACACATCAGGACTGGTGGAAATTGCGCTGTAATAAAAAAAAAACGAACTCCAAAACTCTAAATTGCGCTTTTGCGCAATTTTTGAATAAAACAGAGACAAAACTGCTCCTCAGAGGAAAACACAGACAAAACTGCTTGTAACTTCCGGTAGGAACGTCTTAGAGACATGAAACAAAAACCTCTATGTAGGTCTGACTTAGAGCTAGATGACATCCTTCAGCAAAAATCAACAGGAAGTTGGCAATCACCCCTTCAAAACAGAAGTTTCATAAAAACACTCATTTTTGCCTCTTTGAGCTGTAATTTGACCTCCTTAAAATACTTCAAAACTCACCAAACTTTTCACACACATCAGGACTGGCGGAAATTGCGCTCTAATAAAAAAAAACGAACCCCAAAACTCTAAATTGCGCTTTTTGAATAAAACAGAGACAAAACTGCTCCTCAGAGGAAAACACAGACAAAACTGCTTGTAACTTCCGGTAGGAACGTCTTAGAGACATGAAACGAAAACCTCTATGTAGGTCTGACTTAGAGCTAGATGACATCCTTCAGCAAAAATCAACAGGAAGTTGGCAATCACCCCTTCAAAACAGAAGTTTCATAAAAACACTAATTTTTGCCTCTTTGAGCTGTAATTTGACCCCCTTAAAATACTTCAAAACTCACCAAACTTTTTACACACATCAGGACTGGCGGAAATGACTTTTTACACACATTAGGACTGGCGGAAATTGCGACTAGCACCTGCCAAATATGCGGGCCCGACCAACGCTGCTTGCAGCTTTAATTTTTTCTTGTTTTTGAACACTGACTTTTTGCAGTGTGAACATTTAGGGAAAATAAAAAAAAATGGTAGCATGCGTGTCATGAATGAGCCGGAAATTTTGAAAGAGGAATGGTTTGAATCGGACGAAACACGTGAGAGAAGAAGACGGACGATGAATAATAATTTAAATAGGATTACTATATGTGTGATTTATTTGGAGCATCCACACAATGAGTTGCCAAAACAAATGTTTTTTTAAAGGAATTGTTGTGTTGTCAATTCCCAGGCGGGAAAGTCTTTTTGTGGAGGTGAACACCTGCTAATACTTCATGGTAACGCATGTCTTAATCTGTCTCCATGGTCAGTCAGCAGGCTTGGATCAATTACCGCGGCTTTGGTGGGTGTGGAAGAAAAATGGTGCCTCACCTCTTCCATCACATTTCAAACTGCTGGCCAAGTCTTTGAAATGTGCTGATGATTCAAGCCTCCCGTTCTCCTCCCCGACTTCCTTCGCATGCGATTATCTGCCCTTATCTTGTCATCCTTTAAAAAGCCTCATTCGCTACTTCCAAGGAAAACTCAATTGGGATGCATCTCTGTCATCTGTGGCTCCCTTATTTTGCCCCGGACACATAAAAGCGCGTGCAGCCTTTAGATCCTCTACAGGAAGTGGCCCTGAGAGCTATTTACGCCATCCCCGCCGCATGCCGGCTGAAGCGATAAGAACGGCGACAGAGGAAGCGCCATGAGGGAACCCCCGCCTCCCACCCCTGGACTCGTGCTGCACTCGTGCTGCGGGATCAACAATCTCTCAAAGGGATGTCGTTAACCCCTATTTACTAGCAAAACATCATTCCACTCTTGGGGAAAAATAGTCACGTCAGTGGCATAGGAGGTGATGTGTCCCACCAGACCATGGAAAATAAACCTGGATATACAAACCCTGTTTCCATATGAGTTGGGAAATGGTGTTAGATGTAAATATAAACGGAATACAATGATTTGCAAATCCTTTTCAAGCCATATTCAATTGAATATGCTACAAAGACAACATATTTGATGTTCAAACTAGAGATGTCCGATAATATCGGTCTGCCGATATTATCGGCCGATAAATGCGTTAAAATGTAATATCGGAAATTATCGGTATCGTTTTTTTTATTAGCAGTACCTTTTTTTTTGGTTTGTTTTTTTGTTTTTTTTATTAAGTCCACATAAAAAACACAAGATACACTTACAATTAGTGCACCAACCCAAAAAAACCTCCCTCCCCCATTTACACTCATTCACACAAAAGGGTTGTTTCTTTCTGTTACTAATATTTCTGCTTCCTACATTATATATCAATATATATCAATACAGTCTGCAAGGGATACAGTCCGTAAGCACACATGATTGTGCGTGCTGCTGCTCCACTAATAGTACTAACCTTTAACAGTTAATTTTACAAATTTTCATTCATTACTACTTTCTATGTAACTGTTTTTATATTGTTTTACTTTCTTTTTTATTCAAGAAAATGTTTTTAATTTATTTATCTTATTTTATTTGATTCATTTTTTTTAAAAAGTACCTTATCTTCACCATACCTGGTTGTCCAAATTAGGCATAATAATGTGTTAATTCCACGACTGTATGTATCGGTTGATATCGGTATCGGTAATTAAAGAGTTGGACAATATCGGCATATCTGATATCGGCAAAAAGCCATTATCGGACATCCCTAGTTCAAACTCATAAACTTTATATTTTTTGTTGCAAATAATAATGAACTTAGAATTTCATGGCTGCAACACGTGCCAAAGTAGTTGGGAAAGGGCATGTTCACCACTGTGTTACATGGCCTTTCCTTTTAACAACACTCAGTAAAGGTTTGGGAACTGAGGAGACACATTTTTGAAGCTTCTCAGGTGGAATTCTTTCCCATTCTTGCTTGATGTACAGCTTAAGTTGTTCAACAGTCCGGGGGTCTCCTTTGTGCTATTTTAGGCTTCATAATGCACCACCCATTTTCAATGCAGGCCAGTCTAGTACCCGCACTCTTTTACTATGAAGCCACGTTGATGTAACACGTGGCTTGGCATTGTCTTGCTGAAATAAGCAGGGGCGTCCATGGTAACGTTGCTTGGATGGCAACATATGTTGCTCCAAAACCTGTATGTACCTTTCAGCATTAATGGTGCCTTCACAGATGTGTAAGTTACCCATGTCTTGGGCACTAATACACCCCCATATCATCACACATGCTGGCTTTTACACTTTGCGCCTATAACAATCCGGATGGTTCTTTTCCTCTTTGGTCCGGAGGACACGACGTCCACAGTTTCCAAAAACAATTTGAAATGTGGACTCGTCAGACCACAGAACACTTTTCCACTTTGCATCAGTCCATCTTAGATGAGCTCAGGCCCAGCGAAGCCGACGGCGTTTCTGGGTGTTGTTGATAAACGGTTTTCGCCTTGCATAGGAGTTTTAACTTGCACTTACAGATGTAGCGACCAACTGTAGTTACTGACCGTGGGTTTCTGAAGTGTTCCTGAGCCCATGTGGTGATATCCTTTACACACTGATGTCACTTGTTGATGCAGTACAGCCTGAGGGATGGAAGGTCACGGGCTTAGCTGCTTACGTGCAGTGATTTCTCCAGATTCTCTGAACCCTTTGATGATATTACGGAGCGTAGATGGTGAAATCCCTAAATTCCTTGCAATAGCTGGTTGATAAAGGTTTTTCTTAAACTGTTCAACAATTGGCTCAGGCATTTGTTGACAAAGTGGTGACCCTCGCCCCATCCTTGTTTGTGAATGACTGAGCATTTGATGGAATCTACTTTTATACCCAATCATGGCACCCACCTGTTCCTAATTTGCCTGCACACCTGTGGGATGTTCCAAATAAGTGTTTGATGAGCATTCCTCAACTTTATCA
>NC_084752.1:41729107-41766607 GCF_033978785.1 Entelurus aequoreus | reverse complement strand
ATATATAAATAAATATATACCGGTATGTATGTATATATATATATATATATATATATATATATATATATATATATTTATATTTATATATATATATATATATGTATATAAATAAATATATACCGGTGTGTGTGTGTATATATATATATATATATATATATATATATATATATATATATATATATATATATATATATATATATATATATATATATATATATATATATATATATATATCCATCCATCCATTTCTACCGCTTGTATATATATTGACTGAAAGAGCAGGCACTTGGCGCGATGATGTCATGTTGTCGATGGGAAAATGCAAGAAATGTAATGCCGAGCGCATATTATGTCAAGATAATGGCACTAGCATTTACTTCATTTAAGAATATTTTTCAACATACTGAGCAAAAAGGTCTTTTTTTTTTCTACCAAGAAAAGTGCACTTGTTATTAGTGAGAATATACTTATTTGAAGGTATTTTTGGGTCCATTGAGGTTAGCTAATTTTACTTGTTTTGGAAAGTCTTCACAAGCCAAATTTTCTTGTTCTATTGGCTGATAATTTTTGCTTAGTTCAAGTAAAATACCCCTCATTTTTGTACTGTTTTTTCTTGTTTTTGAACACTGACTTTTTGCAGTGCAGAGCTGTAGCAAAGGCTGTTTTTTTCTTTAAAAGTAGTTTAATACATAGCATATTTTGTCCTACATTAATAACTTTTTAGCATTTAATTAAAGTAAACACAAAATGAAGAATATCATGTAAAGTGGCATTAGGGATGGGATTTGAAGACTTGTTTGTTCAGAACCGATTCTCAGTGAATCAATTCCTGGGAATCGCTTGCCATTTTTTTTCAAAAGATTAGTCAAACGATCCCTGCGGCTGGGAATGCAACGTAGTGACGTCAGACAGCAACATGTTCCCCAGGCTGCCAAAACACTCCAAAGTTTAGCTGTATTTCACAAGAAAAGATTGCAACAGCGCTTGTAATAAATGCAGGGCTTTTATTTGATCAAAAGGAGGACATACAAGCAATATGGTGAAACATTTGAACACACAGCATGCAACAACTATAAATAAATGTCATGTTTTTGAACCATTTCGATGTCACCCCATCAGCAATAACGCTGGCACGTCATCTGAATACAACAGGTACTAACTGACACCGCCTATCATGTTAGCGCTATTGTTTATTCAAATTAAATAAATGCCTTCTCAGTTAGATGAGCATAGTTAGTAGAGATTCTGACTGGCTCCGAGGCGGGCAGTACTCGGTCTAGCTGCTACACTGCAAAAAGTCAGTGTTCAAAAACAAGGGAAAAAAAAATGAGGGGTATTTTATTTGAACTAAGCAAAATTATCTGCCAATAGATCAAGAAAATGTGGCTTGTCAAGACTTTCCAAAACAAGTAAAACTAGTCCTAAGTGTCCAAAAACTTTTGTCTACTGTTAGTCCTAAGTGTCCCAATACTTTTGTTGACATCAGCGCAGTGGTACAGTGGTTCTATTAAGGCTCGTAAAATCACAGCAGCATCAGCAGCGCAGCGGTTCTTTGAAGGCTCGTAAAATCAAAACCGTAGCACTTATTAAAACTCTTTTCAAATCTCTTTGAGTATCCGTCAATCAGAAGGGTTCAAGCTCTCTCCTGTAGTAGTTTGAAGCCGAAACGACAAACGCGCTCAGAGGAGATAATGTTTGATGTTTGGTGACCGGTTTTAACAAAAATTTAGTTTTGAAGGAGGGATTGCAAACTTCCTGTTGATTTTTGCTGAAGAGTGTCAATCTATGAAATGTAGGTCTAAGTGAGACCTACATAGAGGTTTTTGTTTCATGTCTCTAAGACGTTCCTACCGGAAGTTACAAGCAGTTTTGTCTGTGTTTTCCTCTGAGGAGCAGTTTTGTCTCTGTTTTATTCAAAAATTGCGCTAGAGCGCAAATTTGAGTTTTGGGGTTCGTTTTTTTTTTTTATTAGATCGCAATTTCCACCAGTCCTGATGTGTGTGAAAAGTTTGGTGAGTTTTGAAGTATTTTAAGGGGGTCAAATTACAGCTCAAAGAGGCAAAAATTAGTGTTTTTAGTACATTTTTGTCTTGAAGGAGAAATTGCCAACTTCCTGTTGGTTTTTGCCCGAGGATGGGAAATTATGAAATGTAGGTCTACGTCAGACCTACATAGAGGGCTTTGTTTCATGTCTTTACGACCTTCCTAGTGGGTGTTACAGGCAGTTTTTTTTTTCTAGGGGGCGCTAGAGCGCAATTTTGAGTTTTGGGGTTTGGTTTTTATTAGATGGCAATTTTCACAGGTCCTGATGTGTGTGTCAAATTTGGTGAGTTTTGAAGCATGTTAAGTGGGTCAAATTGCAGCTCGAAGAGGCGGCCGGTATAATAATAATAATAAAAGTCCTTTGTCTTTTGTCCTTTGTACAGGGTCATGCGGACCCTAATTAGCTAACCTCAATGAACCCAAAAATAGCTTAAAATAAGTATATTCTCACTAATAACAACTGTACTACTATATGAGTACGTATTTTCTATTGCTTCATTGGAAATAAAACAGCATTTGGCTGTCATCTGTTTTAATTATGAAACACAATTGTGTCAAAGTCATGATTTTTTTTTTCATGCTTGAAATAAGAAATTATTACTTTGAAAAAAAGTAGTTTTCTACTTGTGAGTGTTGATGACACAGCTTTGCAACAGTTGATATTCTAGTTTCAAGCATGTTTTACTCAATATAGCTCATCAAATCTCAGCAACAAGCTGTAATATCTTACTGACATCATTTAGGAGCAAAACACTTAAAACAAGTAAAACACTCTAACATAAAATCTTATGTATGGCCGCGCACAATGTATGGGATGCCCAAAATGTCTGTAACACACCCAGCCGAGTCCCACGGGAAGGGGGGGAATAAAAGTTGGCAAAAGTCCCAAAAATGTTCAAAATACCTGCCCAGGTTCGAGTCCCACAAGTCCCGCCTCCGGCCGGGATACCCAAAATGTCCAAAACGTGCCCAGCAAAGTCCCACCGGAAGGCGGGGAGAAAAGTGAGAAAAGTCGGTAAAATGTTCAAAAATCACACCCGGGTTCGAGTGCTACATGACTTGTGGCACTCCGTGTGGGACTCCAACCTGGGTGTGATTTTTGAACATTTTTGGGGACTTTTGCCGACTTTTCTCACTTTTCTCCCCCACTTCCCGTGGGGCTTTGCTGGGTTTTTGGACACTTTTTGTGCGGCCGGCGGCGGGACTCGTGGGACTGGAACCCGGGGAGGTATTTTGGACAAAATTGGGACTTTTGACCATTTTGGCTGCCTTTTCCCCTCTTCTTCCCCGCCTTCCTGTGCACCATTGCTGGGTGTGTTTTGGACATTTGGACAAAATAGTTTCAAGCATGTTTTACTCAATATAGCTCATCAAATCTCAGCAACAAGCTGTAATATCTTACTGAGATCATTTAGGACCAAAACAAGTAAAACACTCTAACATAAAATCTGCTTAGTGAGAAGAATGATCTTATCAGACAGAAAATAAGCAAATATCACCCTTATTTGACATATTTCATCTTACTTAGATTTCACTTTTTGCAGTGTAGACAAATGTCTCCGAGCAGTGACTATAAGTTTGTGATCGAAAGCTTGCACCCATTGCACCCATTTGCTACAGTAGACGCTCCTGATTTTCGGTAGGTGAACATTCAATTGTAGTCAGGGAAAAGTTGCGTACTTTCCTCCCACCGGATTTTCACAGTTATAATATTAAACAGGTGAAAGTCAAGAAAATAGCTAACCATCTAAAAGTCCTTTCATGTCAGCAATTCAACTTCAAACGTGAAACTAATATATTAACCCATTACATGCAAAGTGATATACATCAAACCTTTGTTATAATTTTGATAATCATGGCGGGGTCACCAACGCGGTGCCCGCGGGCACCAGGTAGCCCGTAAGGACCAGATGAGTAGCCCGCCGGCCTGTTCTAAAAATAGCTCAAATAGCAGCACTTACCAGTGAGCTGCCTCTATTTTTTAAATTGTATTTATTTACTAACAAGCTGGTCTCGCTTTGCCCGACATTTTTAATTCTAAGAGAGACAAAACTCAAATAGAATGTGAAAATCCAAGAAAATATTTTAAAGACTTGGTCTTCACTTGTTTAAATAAATTCATGAATTTTTTTACTTTCCTTCTTATAACTTTCAGAAAGACAATTTTAGAGAAAAAATGCAACCTTAAAAATGATTTTAGGATTTTTAAACACATATACCTTTTTACCTTTTAAATTCCTTCCTCTTCTTTCCTGACAATTTAAATCAATGTTCAAGTACATTTTTTTTTTTATTGTAAAGAATAATAAATACATTTTTTAATTTAATTCTTCATTTTAGCTTCTGTTTTGTCGATGAAGAATATTTGTGAAATATTTCTTCAAACTTATTATGATTAAAATTCAAAAAAATTATTCCGGCAAATCTAGAAAATCTGGAGAATCAAATTTAAATCTTATTTCAAAGTCTTTTGAATTTATTTAAAAAAATTTGTTCTGGAAAATCTAGAAGAAATAATGATTTGTCTTTGTTAGAAATATAGCTTGGTCCAATTTGTTATATATTCTAACAAAGTGCAGATTGGATTTTAACCTATTTAAAACATGTCATCAAAATTCTAAAATTAATCTTAATCAGGAAAAATTACTAATGATGTTCCATAAATTCTTTTTTTAAGTTTTTCTCTTCTTTTTTTCGGTTGAATTTTGAATTTTAAAGAGTCGAAATTGAAGACAAACTATGTTTCAAAATTTAATTGTAATTTTTTTCGTGTTTTCTCCTCTTTTAAACCGTTCAAATAAGTGTAAATATCATTAATTATTAATAATAACATAGAGTTAAAGGTAAATTGAGCAAATTGGCTATTTTTGGCAATTTATTTAAGTGTGTATCAAACTGGTAGCCCTTCGCATTAATCAGTACCCAAGAAGTAGCTCTTGCTTTCAAAAAGGTTGGTGACCCCTGGCTTACAGTATGCGATGAGGTGACGACTTGTCCAGGGTGTACGCAGCCTTCTGCCCCAAATGTGGCTGGGATAGGATTTTAAATGCGCCTTATAGTCCGAAAAATACGGTACAATTTATACGCAAGGCTATTGAAAGTGCTTTAAAATGCAAACAATTACAAGATGGGAATATTTGTTTTGAAATCTAAATAAATGGGACTGAATTGAATGTATGGATCGATTTTTTTCTCCCAACAGCTAAGATGTATTTTAGCATTAGCATTCATTCAATCTGGTTTTTCTCATGCCAACATGATGTTGCTGCCAGCCTTTTGGGGGCATACATGGATGGAGTATTTAGCTGTTTTACACACTTCTTTTTACACTTGCTTGACACTTAAGAGTTTCAAATCTGTGACACACATTACTTTTGCATGCATTGTTGTTTTCATGAATTCTACACAAGGGTTAAGATGCATGTTTCAGTCTCTTTATAGTAAGGGTGTGACCATGAATTGATTAACGTGGACCCCGACTTAAACAAGTTGAAAAACTTATTGGGGTGTTACCATTTAGTGGTCAATTGTACGGAATATGTACTGTACTGTGCAATCTACTAATAAAAGTTTCAATCAATCAATCGGTACACAAACATTTCGGTTCGGTACGTACCTCGGTTCAGAGATCACGGTTCGGTTCATTTTCGGTACAGTAAGAAAAAAACAAAAAAATAAATTTTCTGGTTATTTATTTACCAAAATTTGTAAACAATGGCTTTATCCTTTTAACATAACAATAACATACACTACCGTTCAAAAGTTTGGGGTCACATTGAAATGTCCTTATTTTTGAAGGAAAAGCACTGTACTTTTCAATGAAGATAACTTTAAACTAGTCTTAACTTGAAAGAAATACACTCTATACATTGCTAATGTGGTAAATGACTATTCTAGCTGCAAATGTCTGCTTTTTGGTGCAATATCTACATAGGTGTATAGAGGCCCATTTCCAGCAACTATCACTCCAGTGTTCTAATGGTACAATGTGTTTGCTCATTGGCTCAGAAGGCTAATTGATGATTAGAAAACCCTTGTGCAATCATGTTCACACATCTGAAAACAGTTTAGCTTGTTACAGAAGCTACAAAGCGGACCTTCCTTTGAGCAGATTGAGTTTCTGGAGCATCACATTTGTGGGGTCAATTAAACGCTCAAAATGGCCAGAAAAAGAGAACTTTCATCTGAAACTCGACAGTCTATTCTTGTTCTTAGAAATGAAGGCTATTCCACAAAATTGTTTGGGTGACCCCAAACTTTTGAACGGTAGTGTACATATACACACATGTCCATTGCCAGGGTTAATGTGGTCAACATATATAAAATAAAAACTAAATAAGATAAGGCTCAGAATTGTTTTTTTAACAAAACCTTTCTACATATAAAGTGCAACATTTCCACATATAAAGTGCAACATTAAACGGCTTCAAGTTGTTGCTCAGATTAAATAAAATGACAAAACTTTTCTTCTACATACAAAAAGTGCAACATTAAACAGTCCCCCCCCTCCCCCCCAGCCTTTAACCCTGGTGACTTTCACTCAATTTTCATGTTTGTTGCCAGAAAAATCAGTTTATCCACATTGTCTGCAGAAAGAGCAGACCTGCTTGCAGTTACAATGTCTCCAGCTGTGGAAAATACCCTTTGGCTGGGCACGGAGGTAGCAGGTATGGCGAGGTAGTGCCTGGCTAACTTGGCAGTAAGAGGATATATGGGCTCATCGTTCTTCCACCATAGAAGTGGCTCAAAATCTAGTTTCTAATGCAATATGGTCTTAAATCTGCTGCTATAAAAACATTTGTTATTGCTTTAGCCCTGTCTGACTCGCCGAGGAGAGGCTGCTTGAATGCGGTGGGGAGCTGTGTTTGTTCGTCTTTCTCTTCGTTGAAGCGATGTTATCCATTGTTGCATCGCACCGCGAAACCGAAATGTTCCCAAACGGGAGTTCTTAACGAGGCAGGAGGGTCTTCCAGCATGGTGTTGTAGCCCGTTAGCTGCTAGCATGCCGTGTGTGGTCCCTCAGTGTGCATTGTTTACACAACATGCGGTGCGCTACTTAATATGTCCGTGTGGAAACTCGTTCGGTACACCTCCGAACCGAACCGAATCCCCCGTACCGAAACGGTTCAATACAAATACACGTACCGTTACACCCTTACTTTATCAATCAATCAATCAATCGGGGACGGGCAATATGCGCATTCGTATAGTTAGGAGGAAATGCCTCATTCAGCGCAAAAAAATCGTCTGGTTTGAACCAGGTTTCGCTGAGACCAATGACGTTAAGATTGTTGTCTCTAATGACCTCATTAACTAATAACGTTTTGGAAGACAATGATCTTATGTTTAAAAAGCCCATATTACAGGTGGTGGGCTGTTTTTAGGTGTTTTTGTTGAAATTATCCGTAGTAGCAATATTAATAATGTTTTGTTTATTATGCGTAGTGCACTTTAAATAATTTCGACCATATCTAGGAATTGATATGATGGGAATTTTCAGATTGTTTGCTTGGTGCTGCGATAAACTGAACGCATCATAATTTGCCACCTCAGTAGAATGCATGTCTACCTCTGACACAGTCGCTACAGAAAAAACATTATGTGAGTTGTGTATTATTCTAAGAGAATTGCCGGAAGCCTGGATGAGAGGGGCTGTGATCTGGCCAATCACTGCTGACCCACCAACCGGAGAGTGTTGTGGTTAAGGGTCGAAACACTCGGTGAACGTTGGGGACCACCTGATGACCTCTTGTCCAGGCCAAAGCTTTATCCATTAGAAATGGATTATAATAGCCTATTTGATGTATTTGCAAACTGTCAAGTGTGACTCAAACAGAAATCTATGTTGCTAGCCAGGATGATGGCGCCTTCCTGGTTAGGGTGAAGGCCGTCTCTCATCAGCAAGCCTGGTTTGCCCCAGAAAGAGGGCCAATTATCAATAAACGTTAGTCCCTGTTGTCTACAGAGGCTAGTCAGCCACTTGTTAAGCGAGACTAATTTGCTATACCTCTCATCATTGCCTCTCGCAATTATATATAGTGATTTGTACTTTTCAGCTGTCTTCAACGCAGCCTCTGACATGCTTGATGGCGCTGCAAAGTGCTGAGAGCAGCTCGTCGTAGCCAGAAATGATGTTAAAAAGCTGCACTTTCACTCCTTGGTGGAGTGAGGAGAACATGAAAACCTCACAAAAGCCTGCCAGACCTCAAACGCCTGCTTGCACCTCGGCCGCCGTGATAATATGAAGAGCGCTTTACTACACAGACCACCAGTCTATACCACTGGTAAAATGAGGCATGTCCAAGTGTGGATGGCTTATAATGGCATTTATGGCAGCAGTTACGTATATTTACACACACATAGACCGTGCGTGTGTGTGTGTGTGTGTGTGTGTGTGTGTGTGTGTGTGTGTGTGTGTGTGTGTGTGTGTTCTTGCTGCCAGGAGGTTTTCCACAGTTGTAAAGTTGCAGCCGCAGCTCGGCCCGAGCCAAATAATGTGGCTTAACGTGACTGGCCTTCAGCATCCCGTAACACTGAGGGCCATTTTTATGAGCGGAATAAATCAAAAACAGGTCAAAATGTTCACGTCTCTCACCTGCTGTATGAACCGCCTTTTTATTTATCACATCTTGAAATCCTCCATCATTTGACTTACCCTTTGCACGCTCATTGAGAGACTAGAGAATGAACAGAACATACCTTTTTTTTTTAAAAACTAAAAAAAAAAAAACTGAAGACAAGGATTTAGAAGTTTTTTTCTACTGAATCCCCACAGGAGGGCAGTATTTCTGGGAAAAAAGACACCAGGTCCATTTTTTAAGGTGAAGTCCTTGATGGCCACCTTTATAAATACACTGCAAAAAGTTAGCGTTCAAAAACAAGAAAAAAAATTACAAAAATGAGGGGTATTTTATTTGAACTAAGCAAAATTATCTGCCAATAGAACAAGAAAATTCGGCTTGTCAAGACTTTCCAAAACAAGTAAAATTAGCTAACCTCAATGGACCCAAAAATACCTTAAAATTAGGGATGTCCGATAATGGCTTTTTGCCGATATCCGATATTCCGATATTGTCCAACTCTTTAATTACCGATACTGATATCAACCGATACCGATACTGATGTATACAGTTGTGGAATTAACACATTATTATGCCTAATTTGGACAACCAGGTATGGTGAAGATAAGGTCCTTTTTTAAAAAATTAATAAAATAAAATAAGATAAATAAATTAAAAACATTTTCTTGAATAAAAAACAAAGTAAAACAATATAAAATCAGTTACATAGAAACTAGTAATGAATGAAAATTAGTAAAATTAACTGTTAAAGGTTAGTACTATTAGTGGAGCAGCAGCACGCACAATCATGTGTGCTTACGGACTGTATCCCTTGCAGACTGTATTGATATATGTAGGAAGCACAATATTAATAACAGAAGGAAACAACCCTTTTGTGTGAATGAGTGTAAATGGGGGAGGGAGGTTTTTTGGGTTGGTGCACTAATTGTAAGTGTATCTTGTGTTTTTTATGTTGATTTAATTTAAAAAAAAAAAAAAAAAAAAACGATACCGATAATAAAAAAAACGATACAGATAATTTCCGATATTACATTTGAAAGCATTTATCGGCCGATAATATCGGCCGGCCGATATTATCGGACATCTCTACTTAAAATAAGTATATTCTCGCTAATAACAAGTGCACTTTTCTTGGTAGAAAAAAAAGAGACCTTTTTGCTCAATATGTTGAAAAATATTCTTAAATGAAGTAAATGCTAGTGCCATTATCTTGACATAATGATATGCGCTCGGCAATACATTTCTTGAAACCAGCAAACTTATACTAAAAACTAATTTATTGTTCTTAATGGAAAGGCAACAAGGCAAGCGCTTGTTACTCTCGGGGTCTCCTAGCCGCTCAGGCTAGTCATATTGTCTAAAAATTCATTTTTCCATCGTCAACATGACATCATCGTGCCAAGTGCGGCAGTCAAATAGTGCGCATATATACGAAACTTTAAAAATTGTAATTTTGAAGAATTCATCTGAATGTGCATGAACTATTTCTGTTCAAAATAGTTAGAAATGTCACATGTTAAATGTTTAAATATTAACTGTCAGTTTGCAGTACTGTGCCAACTGTACTACTATATGAGTACGTATGTTCTATTGTTTCATTGGAAATAAAACAGCAAAGTCCATTTGGCTGTCATCTGTTTTAATTATGAGACACAATTGTGTCAAAATCACGATATATTTTTTTTCATGCTTGAAATAAGAAATGATGACTTTAAAAAAGTAGTTTTCTACTTGTGAGTGTTGATGACACAGCTTTGCAACAGTTGATATTCTAGTTTCAAGCATGTTTTACTCAATATAGCTCATCAAATCTCAGCAACAAGCTGTAATATCTTACTGACATCATTTAACAAAGCACTTAAAACAAGTAAAACACTCTAACATAAAATCTGTTTAGTGAGAAGAATGATCTTATCAGACAGAAAATAAGCAAATATCACCCTTATTTGAGATATTTCATCTTACTTAGATTTCACTTTTTGCAGTGTGGTGTTAGCACTGTATGCTAATGTGCAGGTGCAGTGTATGTTTTAGTTGCTTTATTGCAGAACTATTCAACTAAGTCTGCCATACTTCAACGAGTTGACCCTGCTACAAGGCTATTAAAGTCCTCAATAAAGTCAGAAGTTGATACAAATGCAAAATGCTAATCCTCAAAAAGTTCTCTGCAGTTTTTAACGACCTATTGCAAAAACACTGATAAATCATTTTGATGTTTTTTTTTAAGGCCACGCTGCCAACATGCTATACAAAGATCCTCCATAAAACAGGAGTGAGTTATCTGCTGTTTTCTGAGGACCTACTGTCAAAGATCCTCTGTAGAACAAGTCTCCTGTTTTAAAAGACCTACCCTCGAATGTCACAGGCCCATAATTCCAGCATGGCTGACGTCAACGACTTTAAAAGAAGCAGACAAGCACGCGCCGACATTTGGGGCCCGGTGTTAACTTTTTCTCACATTTCTGCTGTCATTTATTATTATGATTTCATGTGCAAGTGCAGCTCACAGTGGCGTCGCGTCTGAAAGCCAATTAGGTTTATGAGGACGGGGATAAACTGGCTTTTCATGTTAAAATGCTACTATAAAAAATATATATATATATATCGAAAACCAAGCTAAAGAAAGTACACTGCAAAAAGTGAAATCTAAGTAAGATTGAATATCTCAAATAAGGGTGATATTTGCTTATTTTCTGTCTGATAAGATAATTCTTCTCACTAAGCAGATTTTATGTTAGTGTTTTACTTGTTTTAAGTGTTTTGGTCAACTGTTGCAAAGCTGTGTCATTAACACAAGTATAAAACTACTTTTTTAAAGTAAACATTTCTTACTACAAGCATGAAAAAAACTAATGATGTCGAGTGCATATCATTATGTCAAGATAATGGCACTAGCATTTACTTCATTTAAGAATATTTTTCAACATATTGAGCAAAAAGGTCTTTTTTTTTTCTACCAAGAAAAGTGCACTTGTTATTAGTGAGAATATACTTATTTTAAGGTAGTTTTGGGTTCATTGAGGTTAGCTAATTTTACTTGTTTTGGAAAGTCTTGACAAGCCAAATTTTCTTGTTCTATTGGCAGATAATTTTGCTTAGTTCAAATAAAATGCCCCTAATTTTTGTATTTTTTTTTTCTTGTTTTTGAACACTGACTTTTTGCAGTATAAATACTCTGCACTGCAAATTATTTGCCTTTTGCCAAGATTAAAAATTTTAAAAATTTGAAATTTCACTAGTTTTAAGAGTTATTTACTTATTTTTAGTCATTGACTTTAAATCATCGTCATTTTATTAGGAATAATTATATTTTGTCTATTCTAGTTTAAAAATGTTTTAATTGAGAAAATATTAAATATTAATGAATTTTGTTTTAAGATTCTGCATGTCCCGAGGATGCTTAATTTAGAAATTGCCAGTTGTATAATGCTTGTTTTCAGAATAAAATACTTATTTCTATCTCAAAAGTCCTGCTAATTTCTAGATGTACAAATCTTAATTTAGGATGTCTTATCAAGTCAAATGATCTGTCCATGCAGCTAGTTATTCTCACTAGTTTTTAGTATGTTTCCCCCCTAAAACTGGGGTCGGCAACCCGCGGCTCTAGAGCTTAAGTGGACCCCGACTTAAACAAGTTGGAAAAACTTATTCGGGTTTTACCATTTAGTGGTCAATTGTACAGAATATGTACTGTACTGTGCGATCTACTAATAAAAGTCTCATTCAATTAATTTGATTTTCCTGAGGGAACTCTCCTGAAGGAATCAATAAAGTACTATCTATCTATCTATCTATCTATCTATCTATCTATCTATCTATCTATCTATCTATCTATCTATCTATCTATCTATCTATCTATCTATCTATCTATCTATCTATCTATCTATCTATCTATCTATCTATCTATCTATCTATCTATCTATCAATCAATGCGGCTCTTTAGCGCCGCCCTAGTGGCTCTCTGGAGCTTTTTTCAAAAATGTATGAAAAATGGAAAAAGATGAGGGGAAAAAAAAATATTTTTTGTGTTAATATGGTTTCTGTATGAGGACAAACATGACACAAACCTCCCTAATTGTTATAAAGCACACTGTTTGTGTTAAACATGCTTCACTGATTCGAGTATTTGGCGAGCGCCGTTTTGTCCTACTAATTTTGGCGGTCCTTGAACTCACCGTAGTTTGTTTTCATGTATAACTTTCTCCGACTTTCTAGGACGTGTTTTATGCCACTTCTTTTTCTGTCTCATTTTGTCCACCAAACTTTTAACGTTGTGCAAAGGTGAGTTTTGTTAATGTTATTGACTTGTGTGGAGTGCTAATCGGGCATATTTGGTCACTGCATGACTGCAAGCTAATCGATGCTAACATGCTATTTAGGCTAGCTATATGTACATATCGCATCATTATGCCTCATTTGTAGCTATATTTGAGCTCATTTAGTTTCCTTTAAGTCCTTTTAATTCAATTTATATCTCATGACACACTATCTGTATGTAATATGGCTTTGAATTTTTGGCGTGACAGCTCCAGACAGATTTGTTTTTGTATTTTTGGTCCAATATGGCTCTTTCAACATTTTGGGTTGCTGACACCTGCCCTAAAATGTTGTCTTTTTGACATATATCTGGTTAGCTCTTTTTTGCAGTGTAGCTTGTAAAAAAAAAGTTGTAATTTTACGATGATATTGTCTAAAAATGGTGTGCCTACATAGCTGCAACCATCACGGATGCTGTTGAATCAGTTTGTATGTAGTTTTAGTACATGTACTACAACATGATATAGGTACATCCAAGCTCATATAGTATATGTAGTACAACATGATATAGGTACCTCCAAGCTCATATAGTATATCTAGTACAACATGATATAGGTACATCCAAGCTCATATAGTATATGTAGTACAACATGATATAGGTACAACCAAGCTCATATAGTATATGTAGTACAACATGATATAGGTACATCCAAGCTCATATAGTATATGTAGTACAACATGATATAGGTACATCCAAGCTCATATAGTATATGTAGTACAACATGATATAGGTACAACCAAGCTCATATAGTATATGTAGTACAACATGATATAGGTACATCCAAGCTCATATAGTATATGTAGTACAACATGATATAGGTACATCCAAGCTCATATAGTATATGTAGTACAACATGATATAGGTACAACCAAGCTCATATAGTATATGTAGTACAACATGATATAGGTACAACCAAGCTCATATAGTATATGTAGTACAACATGATATAGGTACATCCAAGCTCATATAGTATATGTAGTACAACATGATACAGGTACATCCAAGCTCATATAGTATATGTAGTACAACATGATATAGGTACATCCAAGCTCATATAGTATATGTAGTACAACATGATATAGGTACATCCAAGCTCATATAGTATATGTAGTACAACATGATATAGGTACATCCAAGCTCATATAGTATATGTAGTACAACATGATATAGGTACAACCAAGCTCATATAGTATATGTAGTACAACATGATATAGGTACATCCAAGCTCATATAGTATATGTAGTACAACATGATATAGGTACATCCAAGCTCATATAGTATATGTAGTACAACATGATATAGGTACAGCCAAGCTCATATAGTATATGTAGTACAACATGATATAGGTACAGCCAAGCTCATATAGTATATGTAGTACAACATGATATAGGTACATCCAAGCTCATATAGTATATGTAGTACAACATGATATAGGTACATCCAAGCTCATTTAGTATATGTAGTACAACATGATATAGGTAAGTCAATGTAGTATTGCATGATCTAGTTACATCCAAGCTACAGCACAATGATCTATCTGGCATTGGAAGAGGAGTTCAGAACAAACCAATATTCCCCCATCTCTTTAAAAATATGTATTTACAAGTTAACAGTCTATTAAGTGTGTGGGAAAACATATTTCACTATAACCATATATTACGGAGGTTAAATTGCCTGTTTTCTATTTACGGTAGTTTCAATTCTCAATAGAACTTGATACATGAATGTCATTTATTTAAAAAATAAATACAAAATTCTCGTTATGAGAAATTGGCACTGATTTTGAAAATGTCCTGAAATATTCAGGATCATTTCTGGTCATTTGCGTCTTTTGCAACCCTACTCAGTTTCAACCATTTTGGTCCAGAGTTGCATGATTGTTCATAAACACGGAGCTCTCGGTTTTTTGTTCAAAATATGACAACAATGCGTGGTTGTGCTAAAGGTGCCAATCAATTAGTGTAAGTATTTGCAAATATTCATTAGTGCAGTGGTTCTCAACCTTTTTTCAGTGATGTACCCCCTGTGAATTTTTTTTTAATTCAAGTACCCCCTAATCAGAGCAAAGCATTTTTGGTTGAAAAAAAAGAGATAAAGAAGTACAATACAGCACTATGTCATCAGTTTCTGATTTATTAAATTGTATAACAGTGCAAAATATTGCTCATTTGTTGTGGTCTTTCTTGAACTATTTGGAAAAAAAGATATAAAAATAACTAAAAACTTGTTGAAAAATAAACAAGTGATTCAATTATAAATAAAGATTTCTACACATAGAAGTAATCATCAACTTAAAGTGCTCTCTTTGGGGATTGTAATAGAGATCCATCTGGATTCATGAACTTAATTCTAAACATTTCTTCACCAAAAAATTTATCTTTAACATCAATATTTATGGAACATGTCCACAAAAAATCTAGCTGTCAACACTGAATATTGCATTGTTGCATTTCTTTTCACAGTTCTTTTTGACAGACATTTTTAAAAAATCTCACGTACCCCTTGGCATACCTTCAAGTACCCCCAGGGGTACGCGTACCCCCATTTGAGAACCACTGCATTAGTGCACTGCAAAAAGTGAAATCTAAGTAAGATGAAATATCTCAAATAAGGGTGATATTTGCTTATTTTCTGTCTGATAAGATCATTCTTCTCACTAAGCAGATTTTATGTTAGAGTGTTTTACTTGTTTTAAGTGTTTTGCTCCTAAATGATGTCAGTAAGATATTACAGCTTGTTGCTGAGATTTGATGAGCTATATTGAGTAAAACATGCTTGAAACTAGAATATCAACTGTTGTGTCATCAACACTCACAAGTAGAAAACTACTTTTTTAAAGTCATCATTTCTTATTTCAAGCATGAAAAAAAAAAATCATGACTTTGACACAATTGTGTCTCATAATTAAAACAGATGACAGCCCAATGCTGTTTTATTTCCAATGAAACAATAGAACATACATACTCATATAGTAGTACAGTTGGCACAGTACAGTAAACTGACAGTTAATATTTAAACATTTAACATGTGACATTTCTTACTATTTTGAACAGAAATAGTTCATGCACATTCAGATAAATTCCTCAAAATTACAATTAAAACATTTTTGGCCGGGGGCCGGGCTGTATATATGCGCACTAATTGACTGAAAGAGCACACACCTGGTGCGATGATGTCATGTTATCCATGGAAAAATGCATTTTTAGACTATATGATTTGCCTGAGCGGCTAGGAGACCCCGAGAGTAACAAGCGCTTGCCTTGTTGCCTTTCCATTAAGAACAATAAACTAGTTTTTAGTATAAGTTTGCTGGTTTCAAGAAATGTAATGCCGAGCGCATATCATTATGTCAAGATAATGGCACTAGCATTTACTTCATTTAAGAATATTTTTCAACATATTGAGCAAAAAGGTCTCTTTTTTTTCTACCAAGAAAAGTGCACTTGTTATTAGTGAGAATATACTTATTTGAAGGTATTTTTGGCTTCATTGAGGTTAGCTAATTTGACTTGTTTTGGAAAGTCTTGACAAGCCAAATTTTCTTGTTCTATTGGCAGATAATTTTGCTTAGTTCAAATAAAATACCCCTCATTTTTGTATTTTTTTTTCTTGTTTTTGAACACTGACTTTTGCAGTGTAAATACTCTACACTGCAAATTATTTGCCATTTGCCAAGATTAAAAACTAAAAAATTTTGAAATTTCACTAGTTTTAAGTAGGGATGTCCAATAATGGCTTTTTGCTGATATCCGATATTCCGATATTGTCCAACTCTTTAATTACCGATACCGATATCAACCGATACCGATATCAACTGATATATGCAGTCGTGGAATTAACACATTATTATGCCTAATTTGGACAACCAGGTATGGTGAAGATAAGGTACTTTTTAAAAAAAAATAAAAAATAAGATAACTAAATTAAAAACATTTTCTTGAATAAAAAATAAAGTAAAACAATATAAAAACAGTTACATAGAAACTAGTAATTAATGAAAATGAGTAAAATTAACTGTTAAAGGTTAGTACTATTAGTGGAGCAGCAGCACGCACAATCATGTGTGCTTACGGACTGTATCCCTTGCAGACTGTATTGATATATATTGATATATAATGTAGGAAGCCAGAATATTGATAACAGAAAGAAATGGGGGAGGGAGGAGTTTTTTGGGTTGGTGCACTAATTGTAAGTGTATCTTGTGTTTTTTATGTTGATTTAATAAAAAAAACCCAAAAAAAAAACAAAACAAAAAAACCGATACCAATAATTTCTGATATTACATTTTAACGCATTTATCGGCCGATAATATCGGCAGGCCGATATTATCGGACATCCGTAGTTTTGAGAGTTATTTACTTATTTTTAGTCATTGACTTTAAATCATAATCTTCATTTTATTAGGAATAATTATATTTTGTCTATTCTAGTTTAAAAATGTTTAAACATTTTCTTGTTCTATTGGCAGATAATTTTGCTTAGTTCAAATAAAATACCCCTAATTTTTGTATTTTTTTTCCTTGTTTTTGAACACTGACTTTTTGCAGTGCAGTATTAATTTATGTCTATTTTTGTGGTGTGCTTTGCATATTATTGATACATATTTGGCTCACAGTATGACGCAGTGCAGATTTATAACCGCGTAAACGTTACAAATGCTGAATAAATGACATTTTGTTGGCAAAAAGTAGATTTTGGATGAAAGTCTTATATCGCTGGTGTACATAATGGGGTGAGTGGTGTGTGAACTTAAATGAGAGATGAGCTAGAAAAAGGTATGCATCATTGGTATTGCGTGAATTACCTGCGCAAAGGTGATGTGCTTCTGGCCAGTGCTGGCGTATGCGGCAGCGGAGCGGTTGGAGGCGGCTGCGGCGGGCGCCTCTTCCTCCTCCGCTGCGAGTAGAACCGACTTGATGGCGTTAAGCTTAGGTCGCCCCCCGGGGGTCTGGCACGTCCCTGTCCTCAAAGCGCTGGCGAGGAGAGGCAGCAGCAGCCAGCATTTATTCCAAGTGGACACCAGCATCCTTTTTCAATTAAAAAGCCACAATTGGGCGGAAAAAAACCGGTTGGGAAAGTGTTCAGGCTTCACGGCCGATGGTTGCACTTGTTCTCCGGCAAGATCACGCAGGAACCAAAAAAGCCACCATTTGTGTGTTTTTTGCGCATGAGAGCGGTAAAGTTAAAAAAGGAGTTTAATGAAGTTCCAACTTAGTGTGTGTGTGAGTGCTGACTGAGAGAGCGAGTGAGCCCATCTTGCCTTTATAGCATCCTAACAGCTCTCTTCCTCCGCCCCCATTCACAAAAAAAGGACTGAAAGTGATCTCGCTCTATGCGGGCTATGCTGTCTGGAGCCCGGCCGGCACCAGCAGCCCCTTTGGGAACAAACTATATAAAAATGACACACTGTGTACTTTAACCGGGCCCTTGACCCCCTCCACACGTTTTACTGCAGCAGAGGAAATGGAAAAATCAGGGTTAAGTTGCGCTTTGTATGAGGGGCGTTTTATCCCCTCTCTAATTAAGTGCAAGTTAAGTGGACTTTTAGAGAGTGGCCGTGTTGTAAAAATGGAAGAGAATAATGCAATACGCATGTGTGCTATCTCACAACTTCTGTTTCGGGCTCATTCTAACCATGCATGGAATCATCCCTTAGACTTGGTCAGAACTCTCACAGAAGAAGAAGACAGAACACTTGTGTTGGTGTCTTTAGAGAACTGGACGCCAGATTAGACACAGTCTCTAGTACTGTTCACAAGCAGCGTACATTTTCAGCAGTTTAGTATTATCAGTTTTTCGACAAATTTTAGTCATCTAGATTGATTTAGTTTCAGTCAATGAAACTACACTGCAAAAAGTGAAATCTAAGTAAGATGAAATATCTCAAATAAGGGTGATATTTGCTTATTTTCTGTCTGATAAGATCATTCTTCTCACTAAGCAGATTTTATGTTAGAGTGTTTTACTTGTTTTAAGGGTTTTGGTCCTAAATGATGTCAGTAAGATATTACAGCTTGTTGCTGAGATTTGATGACCTACACTACCGTTCAAAAGTTTGGGGTCACATGTAAATGTCCTTATTTTTGAAGGAAAAGCACTGTACTTTTCAATGAAGATAACTTTAAACTAGTCTTAACTTGAAAGAAATACACTCTATACATTGCTAATGTGCTAAATGACTATTCTAGCTGCAAATGTCTGGTTTTTGGTGCAATATCTACATAGGTGTATAGAGGCCCATTTCCAGCAACTATCACTCCAGTGTTCTAATGGTACAATGTGTTTGCTCATTGGCTCAGAAGGCTAATTGATGATTATAAAACCCTTGCGCAATCATGTTCACACATCTGAAAACAGTTTAGGTCGTTACAGAAGCTACAAAACTGACCTTCCTTTCAGCAGATTGAGTTTCTGGAGCATCACATTTGTGGGGTCAATTAAACGCTCAAAATGGCCAGAAAAAGAGAACTTTCATCTGAAACTCGACAGTCTATTCTTGTTCTTAGAAATGAAGGCTATTCCACAAAATTGTTTGGGTAACCCAAAACTTTTGAACGGTAGTGTATATTGAGTAAAACATGCTTGAAAGTAGAATATCAACTGTTGCAAAGCTGTGTCATCAACACTCACAAGTATAAAACTACTTTTTTAAAGTAATAATAGAACATACGTACTCATATAGTAGTACAGTTGGCACAGTACAGTAAACTGACAGTTAATATTTAAACATTTAACATGTGACATTTCTAACAATTTTGAACAGAAATAGTTCATGCACATTCAGATCAATTCCTCAAAATTACAATTAAAACATTTTTGGCCGGGGGCCGGGCTGTATATATGCGCACTAATTGACTGAAAGAGCGCACACTTGGCGCGATGATGTCATGTTATCGATGGAAAAATGCATTTTTAGACAATATGATTTGCCTGAGCGGCTAGGAGACCCCGAGAGTAACAAGCGCTTGCCTTGTTGCCTTTCCATTAAGAACAATAAACTAGTTTTTAGTATAAGTTTGCTGGTTTCAAGAAATGTAATGGCGAGTGCATATCATTATGTCAAGATAATGGCACTAGCATTTACTTCATTTAAGAATATTTTTCAACATATTGAGCAAAAATGTCTCTTTTTTTTCTACCAAGAAAATTGCACTTGTTATTAGTGAGAATATACTTATTTTAAGGTATTTTTGGGTTCGTTGCGGTTAGCTAATTTTACTTGTTTTAGAAAGTCTTGACAAGCCAAATTTTCTTGTTCTATTGGCAGATAATTTTGCTTAGCTCAAATAAAATACCCCTCATTTTTGTATTTTTATTTTCTTGTTTTTGAACACTGACTTTTTGCAGTGTATTTCAGGCACTTTTTGTATTTTTTTATGCTACATCTCTGGCAAAGCAGGTATGTATGAGTGTTGTAAAACGGAGTTACGATGCATCCCTTCATTATAATTTGTCACCATGACGCGCCTGCTGATGGCATCGTATAGCGTCAAAATAAAACGTGTCCTCTTCACTTTCTCCCAAGTGTGCACGTGTTACGGTGTGGAACATGTTAAATCCAGACATTGTTTTCGCGGTGAGAAATTCAACTTCCTCGTCCCGCAAGTAAAAGCATCTGATTGGTTCTCCTTTGTAACTAACTGCCGGCCCCTTTCTCAAATGTACGCTGTTAAAAAAAAACTGATTGGATACATTCCAAACATGTCCCACCCATCGACGAGACGAAATCAAAATATTATTGGATTTTGTTTCTGTCAACATTTTTGTCTCGTTTTTATTGGTCGACGAAATAGTCAGCTAATTTTGTTATCGTCTTAATCAACTCGCATTTTCTTTTGATTCCTTATTGTCTTATGTTTGTCAGGGGAAAATAGGTTGTTGACGATTACAAAAACTACAATTATTAGTCAACAAAATCAACAAGTGGTTCACTTCCTATTTTTTAGACAAACAATATTGGTAAGTATTGATATACACTACCGTTCAAAAGTTTGGGGTCACCCAAACAATTTTGTGGAATAGCCTTCATTTCTAAGAACAAGAATAGACTAGAGATGTCCGATAATATCGGCCGGCCGATATTATCGGCCGATAAATGCTTTAAAATGTAATATCGGAAATTATCGGTATCGTTTTTTTTATTATCGGTATCGTTTTTTATTTTTTTTATTTTATTTTTTAAAATTAAATCAACATAAAAAAAACACAAAATACACTTACAATTAGTGCACCAACCCAAAACACCTCCCTCCCCCATTTACACTCATTCACACAAAAGATTAAAGATTAAAGTACCAATGATTGTCAAACACACACTAGATGTGGCGAAATTTGTCCTCTGCATTTGTCCCATCCCCTTGGGGAGCAGTGGGCAGCAGCGGCGCCGCGCCCGGGAATCATTTTGGTGATTTAACCCCCAACTCCAACCCTTTGTTGCTGAGTGCCAAGCAGGGAGGTTATGGGTCCCATTTTTATAGTCTTTGGTATGACTCGGCTGGGATTTGAACTCCAACCTACCGATCTCAGGGCGGATACTCTAACCACTAGGCCACAAAATGGTTGTTTCCTTCTGTTATTAATATTGTGGTTCCTACATTATATATCAATATATATCAATACAGTCTGCAAGGGATACAGTCCGTAAGCACACATGATTGTGCGTGCTGCTGCTCCACTAATAGTACTAACCTTTAACAGTTAATTTTACAAATTTTCATTAATTACTAGTTTCTATGTAACTGATTTTATATTGTTTTACTTTCTTTTTTATTCAAGAAAATGTTTTTAATTTATTTATCTTATTTTATTTTATTAATTTTAAAAAAAAGGACCTTATCTTCACCATACCTGGTTGTCCAAATTAGGCATAATAATGTGTTAATTCCACAACTGTATATATCAGTATTGGTATCGGTTGATATCGGTATCGGTAATTAAAGAGTTGGACAATATCGGAATATCGGATATCGGCAAAAAGCCATTATCGGACATCCCTAGAATAGACTGTCGAGTTCCAGATGAAAGTTCTCTTTTTCTGGCCATTTTGAGCGTTTAATTGACCCCACAAATGTGATGCTCCAGAAACTCAATCTGCTCAAAGGAAGGTCAGTTTTGTAGCTTCTGTAACGAGCTAAAGTGTTTTCAGATGTGTGAACATGATTGCACAAGGGTTTTCTAATCATCAATTAGCCTTCTGAGCCAATGAGCAAACACATTGTACCATTAGAACACTGGAGTGATAGTTGCTGGAAATGGGCCTCTATACACCTATGTAGATATTGCACCAAAAAGCAGACATTTGCAGCTAGAATAGTCATTTACCACATTAGCAATGTATAGAGTGTACTTCTTTAAAGTTAAGACTAGTTTAAAGTTATCTTCATTGAAAAGTACAGTGCTTTTCCTTCAAAAATAAGGACATTTCAATGTGACCCCAAACTTTTGAACGGTAGTGTAAGCTCCTCAAATATCCATACAATCAAATGTGGTGTCCCTCAAGGATCTATTGTAGGTTCTATTGTTTTTTTTATTGACGTGATTGTGTCATCAGGAGACATGGAATTCATTTCCACAGTTATGCTGACATGGTTTGTGTATGTGACGGATGATCAGTGTTTGGACTAACGCGTTACTGTAACGCCGTTAGTTTCGGCGGTAACTAGTAGTGTAACGCGTTATTTTTTATATTCAGTAACTCAGTTACCGTTACTACATGATGCGTTACTGCGTTCTTTTACGTTATTTTTTATGTAGTATCGGCTAAAAACAGAAGATCTGAGTGTGTTTTATTGGAGAGTTGCGGTGTCGTCCTTCTGGGGACAAGAGAAGAGGCGCTGTGTGTGTGTCTGGGTGTGGGTTTGGGTGTGGGGAGGGGAGGGTGGGGTGTGTGTCTGTGTTTACTAACAAGACATCATGGTGGAGCTGAAGCCGAGTTTCTTAACATGGAGATATTCTAGACTGACCATGCGTCCTATTTTCACCGGGCATGTCTTCTTTTGCGGGGCTGTCAGGGCTTAGCTTCTTAAATGCCTCAAATGTCCGGCGTTTTGAGTTAGGGTTGCGTGTATTTTCAATGTACGCCCAAGGTTTAGAAGGGGTTAAAAACAAAACAAAACAAATTGTGCTCATGCAGCAGCATTGGTGCTGGATTGAGGGAGTGGATTGATTGATTGATTGAGACTTTTATTAGTAGATTGCACAGTACAGTACATATTCCGTACAATTGACCACTAAATGGTAACACCCAGATAAGTTTTTCAACTTTTTTAATTCGGGGTCCACGTTAATCAATTTCTTTCAAACTGTCATTGCTCAAAACATAATATTGAATCCAAATCAATGTTATTATGAATTATTGACCTATCCAAGGTTCCCATTACTTCACATCAAATATTCCACTTTGAAAAATATTTTTGGTGGAAGATTTTGCATATTTTGTGTGTTTGCCATTAAAAACATAGTTTTGTTTGACAAAAAAGGGCAGAAAACAAACAAACAAAAAAACAACATAAAAAAACCTAAACATTTTGAAATGAGGGATGGATCTGAAGTTGATTCACAATTGTGTCAAAGCCAAATTTTCTTGTTCTATTGGCAGATAACTTTGCTTAGTTCAAATAAAATACCCCTAATTTTTGTTTTGTTTTTTTTTGTTTTTGAACACTGACTTTTTGCAGTGTATGTTCCTACCTTCAAGTCCTGTCCGGAATAGTCTGTTTGCGTCCTGGGAGAACAAACAAACAAGTCTGTATATTGTACAGTATTTTCTATTTCTATAGTGTTTTGTATATTGTACAGCAGGGGTCACCAACCTTTTTGAAACCAAGAGCTACTTCTTGGGTAGTGATTAATGCGAAGGGCTACCAGTTTGATACACACTTAAATAAATTGCCAGAAATAGCCAATTTGCTCAATTTACCTTTAACTCTGTTATTATTAATAATTAATGATATTTACACTTATTTGAACGGTTTAAAAGAGGAGAAAACACGAAAAAAAATGACAATTACATTTTGAAACATAGTTTATCTTCAATTTCGACTCTTTAAAATTCAAAATTCAACCGAAAAAAAGAAGAGAAAAACTTAAAAAAAGAATTTATGGAACATCATTAGTAATTTTTCCTGATTAAGAATAATTTTAGAATTTTGATGACATGTTTTAAATAGGTTAAAATCCAATCTACACTTTGTTAGAAAATATAACAAATTGGACCAAGCTATATTTCTAACAAAGACAAATCATTATTTCTTCTAGATTTTCCAGAACAAAATTTTTAAAATAAATTCAAAAGACTTTGAAATAAGATTTAAATTTGATTCTCCAGATTTTCTAGATTTGCCAGAATAATTTTTTTGAATTTTAATCATAATAAGTTTGAAGAAATATTTCACAAATATTCTTCGTCGACAAAACAGAAGCTAAAACGAAGAATTAAATTAAAAAATGTATTTATTATTCTTTACAATAAAAAAAAAAAAATGTACTTGAACATTGATTTAAATTGTCAGGAAAGAAGAGGAAGGAATTTAAAAGGTAAAAAGGTATATGTGTTTAAAAATCCTAAAATCATTTTTAAGGTTGTATTTTTTCTCTAAAATTGTCTTTCTGAAAGTTATAAGAAGCAAAGTAAAAGAATTAATGAATTTATTTAAACAAGTGAAGACCAAGTCTTTAAAATATTTTCTTGGATTTTCAAATTCTATTTGAGTTTTGTCTCTCTTAGAATTAAAAATGTCGGGCAAAGCGAGACCAGCTTGCTAGTAAATAAATACAATTTAAAAAATAGAGGCAGCTCACTGGTAAGTGCTGCTATTTGAGCTATTTTTAGAACAGGCCAGCGGGCTACTCATCTGGTCCTTACGGGCTACCTGGTGCCCGCGGGCACCGCGTTGGTGAACCCTGTTGTACAGGATTGCTTATTATTTTATTGGATAGTAGTCTATTTCAATTGTTAGTTTTTTTTTATTACCTGTTGTGTAATTTATTGTTCCCACTACCGCAGCTTAAGTTGGAGTCCTTAATCTCGTTATATGCAAATATAATGACAATAAAGTCTATTCTATTCTCTAACCTCGCAATACGCTGCAAAAACCCCCGCGTTATGACACATTTGTTTTTAAATGATTGTTTGCTAATGCTATTACAGCCGTGAGTATGTTTCTATAGTCTCTTGTATGGTATCACAATTAGAGAGGTGTACCTAATGTTGTGTCCACTCAAAGCTATTCTCTTCTTCCTCCCAACAGGAAGTGAGCGTCTGCTGGTCTTCTTTCAAGCTAAAAGCGTGCAGTGGGCGACAAAGGTGACTAAAGCAGTATCACCTCCGAGCATCTCCAGTTACATCAAACAAGTCCAATACTTCCTCCCACTCCCCAGTGGAGGCGCTCCTCCATTGTCTGCCACAAAAAGGACTTTGACACTTTGAATTGGAGCCTTTGATGGATCGCTTTTGAGGTCAGAAAGCCTTTACCGGTGTTCTTTTCCTTCCACCTTTTCAATAGGTTCCTCCAAATTGTGTTAAGACTTTGAAAAAAGAAAAGAGGGAGAAAAGCATTATTATTAGGCGTAGAAGTCACAGCGAGAACTTTGTGGGAACTAACGACTGTCTAGTGCAGACTTGGGCAAATTAAGGCCTGGGGGCCACATGCGGCCCATTAAGCTTTTCAATCTGGCCCGCCGGACATTCCCCCCAATTTTTTTTTAGATCTTTAAGATGGAAAGTGTAGCTGCCATTATGATGTGCAGTGATTTTTTCAAATTACCATAAGTCCTGAACTACCGTATTTTTCGGAGTATAAGTCGCTCCGGAGTATAAGTCGCACCGGCCGAAAGTGCATAATAAAGAAGGAAAAAAACATATATAAGTCCTCACTGGAGTATAAGTCGCATTTTTGGGGGAAATGTATTTGATAAAACCCGACACCAAGAATAGACATTTGAAAGGCAATTTAAAATAAATAAAGAATAGTGAACAACAGGCTGAATAAGTGTACGTTATATGAGGCATAAATAACCAACTGAGAACGTGCCTGGTATGTTAACGTAACATATTATCAATCAATCAATCAATCAATCAATGTTTATTTATATAGCCCTAAATCACAAGTGTCTCAAAGGGCTGTACAAGCCACAACGACATCCTCGGTACAGAGCCCACATACGGGCAAGGAAAACACATTGACGTCCCAGTGGGACGTCAATGTGAATGACTATGAGAAACCTTGGAGAGGACCGCATATGTGGGTAACCACCCCCCCCCCCCTCTCTAGGGGAGACCGAAAGCAATGGATGTCGAGTGGGTCTCACATAATATTGTGAAAGTCCAACACATCAGCGAAAGTCCAGTCCATAGTGGGGCCAGCAGGAACCATCCCGAGCGGAGACGGGTCAGCAGCGTAGAGATGTCCCCATCTGATGAACAGGCTAGCGGTCCACCCCGGGTTGGGAGCAGAGTAGAAAAGAAACGGCAGATCAACTGGTCTAGAAAGGGGGTCTATTTAAAGGCTAGAGTATACAAATGAGTTTTAAGATGAGACTTAAATGCTTCTACTGAGGTAGCATCTCTAACTTTTACCAGGAGGGCATTCCATAGTACTGGAGCCCCAATAGAAAACGCTCTATAGCCCGCAGACTTTTTTTGGGCTCTGGGAATCACTAATAAGCCGGAGTTCTTTGAACGCAGATTTCTTGTCGGGACATATGGTACAATACAATCGGCAAGATAGGCTGGAGCTAAACCGTGTAATATTTTATACGTAAGTAGTAAAACCTTAAAGTCGCATCTTAAGTGCACAGGAAGCCAGTGCAAGTGAGCCAGTATAGGCGTAATATGATCAAACTTTCTTGTTTTTGTCAAAAGTCTAGCAGCCGCATTTTGTACCATCTGTAATCTTTTAATGCTAGACATAGGGAGGCCCGAAAATAATACGTTACAGTAATCGAGACGAGATGTAACGAACGCATGGATAATGATCTCAGCATCGCTTGTGAACAAAATGGAACGAATTTTAGCGATATTACGGAGATGAAAGAAGGCCGTTTTAGTAACACTCTTAATGTGTGACTCAAACGAGAGAGTTGGGTCGAAGATAATACCCAGATTCTTTACAGAGTCTCCTTGTTTAATTGTTTGGTTGTCAAATGTTAAGGTGGTATTATTAAATAGATGTCGGTGTTGAGCAGGACCGATAATCAGCATTTCCGTTTTCTTAGCGTTGAGTTGCAAAAAGTTAGCGGACATCCATTGTTTAATTTCATTAAGACACGCCTCCAGCTGACTACAGTCCGGCGTGTTGGTCAGCTTTAGGGGCATGTAGAGTTGAGTGTCATCAGCATAACAGTGAAAGCTAACACCGTATTTGCGTATGATGTCACCCAGCGGCAGCATGTAAATACTAAAGAGTGCAGGGCCAAGAACCGAACCCTGGGGAACTCCGCACGTTACCTTGACATAGTCCGAGGTCACATTGTTATGGGAGACACACTGCATCCTGTCAGTAAGATAAGAGTTAAACCAAGACAAGGCTAAGTCTGACATACCAATACACGTTTTGATACGCTCTAATAAAATATTAAGATCAACAGTATCGAAAGCGGCGCTAAGATCAAGAAGCAGCAACATAGATGACGCATCAGAATCCATCGTTAGCAATAGATCATTAGTCATTTTTGCGAGGGCTGTCTCCGTAGAGTGATTTGCCCTGAAACCGGATTGAAAAGGTTCACAGAGATTGTTAGACGCTAAGTGTTCATTTAGCTGCTGTGCGACAATTTTTTCGAGGATTTTCGAGATAAACGGAAGGTGGGACACCGCCCGGTAGTTTACCAAGAGGTCAAGATCGAGGTTAGGTCTTTTGAGTAGAGGATGAATAACCGCTTTTTTGAATGCTAGGGGAACAGTGCCAGAGGAAAGTGATAAGTTTATAATATTTAACACTGATGGACCTAATAAAACAAAAAGCTCCTTGATAAGTTTCCCAGGAATTGGGTCAAGTAAACATGTTGTTTGTTTTGTCCCATTTACACATTTTAACAATTCCTCCAATGTTATTTCATCAAAGAGAGAGAAACTATTTTGGAGGGCAGTGTCCGTCGTATATACAGTCGTATCTGTGTTAATAGAACCCAGTTGTAGCTGAGATGCATTGTCTTTAATCTCTTTTCTAATGACTTCAATTTTATTATTAAAGAAATTCATAAAGTCATCTGCTGAGTCATGGTAAGAGTCATTCAAATAACTATAACATATAGAACATGCTATACGTTTACCAAACAATCTGTCACTCCTAATCGCTAAATCCCATGAAATCTTATACGTCTAGTCTCTTACGTGAATGAGATCAATAATATTATTTGATATTTTACGCTAATGTGTTAATCATTTCACACATAAGTCGCTCCTGAGTATAAGTCGCACCCCCGGCCAAACTATGAAAAAAACTGCGATTTATAGTCCGAAAAATATGGTATACAACATACTTCAATGGTTAGAATCTGTGCTTTTGCATGATATTTTAGTGACTAGTGTTGTCCTGATTTTGATACTTTTCGATACTTTTCTAAATAAAGGGGACCAGAAAAAATTGCATTATTGGCTTCATTTTAACAAAAAAATCTTAGGGTGTGGCTGGTGGTGTGGGTGGGGAGCGTTTCCACAGAGTGTTTCCAGAGCCTGAAATGCGGGTGTCAGGGACAGATGTGGAAGGAGATTTTTTACAAGAAAGTTCTAAAGCTTAGTGATATATCGCATATATCAGATTGTAGATGTTTTTTGTTTTTTTTACCCTTCACGTTCATATTTCGCTGTTTGTTGCATTTTGGTTGCATTTGGCTTGATGGTAAAATATGTCGATTGAGAGGGGGTGTGTGACGTTCATATGTTCTCAATATTCAGGGTTTTATCGTTCACAGAAAAAGATTAAAATTCCATTCCGTTTTTAAGTGATGTTTGGAAATCACAACATAACATCTGAACAGAAAATAAGTATTGATGGTACCCAAATTGAAATCGTAAATGAGAATACATTTTTGGGAGTAATAATTGATAATAAACTATCATGGAAACCTCATGTCAGACACATTAAAACAAAAATCTCCAAAAGCCTCTCAATTATAAACAAAGCAAAACTATACCTCAATGAAAATGCACTCCGTACTCTATACTGCACCTTGGTACTGCCATACCTTACATACTGTGTTGAAGTATGGGGGAATACTTACCACAACACAATTCATCCTCTGATCATATTACAGAAAAGAGCAGTGCGGATCATTCACAACGTTGGTTATTTAGAACATACTCATCATCTGTTTATGCAATCAAAGTTGCTCAAATTTGATGACCTTGTTAAATATAATACATTAATAATCTTATATAAAGCATTTAACAAATTATTGCCGCCTAATCTACGTTTTTTTATAAGACGAGTGCAGGCTCATAACTTGAGAGGCTTTGGATATTTCTCATTGCCCAGAGCTCAAACCACTCGTAAACCTTTTTGTGTGTCTGTATGTGGAGTAAAACTATGGAACAAACTGGACTTACAACACAAGCAATGCCAAACTATTAATGGATTTAAACTATTATACAAACATGGGGTTCAAATATAGAGATGAGGGTCTTTAATTTGACCTGCTGTTGTACTCTGTCTCAAAGTGTTAACATGTGCTCAATGTTTCCTTACCATTATTGCTATGCTGTCTATTACCATTATTGCTATGTTGTCTATTACCATTATTGTTATGTTGTCTATTACCATTGTTGGTATATTCATTATTCCTACATTGTTAATACAATTTATTGTTACAGTGTAATAATTATTGTTACCTGTGGTAATGCCACTATGATACAACATGTGTATTATAATCCTTGAACAAAGTAAGAGTGAGACTCATGTGAATAATCACTGAATGGAGAACTGGGGGTGGGATTAAATCAATTATCTTCTTCCCACTCCCTTTCAGGCAAAACTGGACAATCATGCATTACATACTGTACATGACCTTTTGCACTATATTAATTTATATTATGTGTTGTCAACTTTGTACTTTTTTATGTCATTGCCTGAAATAAATGAATGAAAATGAAATGGAAAATGAAGGCGGTCCGTCATAACATTTTTAGCATTCAATCTGACTTTAGTGTGAGGTTTTGTATTAGTTTTTCTAAAAATAGATATACCGGCCCCCAGACACATTTCTTTCTCTAAATTTGGAGTCAAAATAATTGCCCAGGCCTGGTCTATTGGCTGTTTAGTTTTTGTGCTAACCAGCGAGGATAAGCCAAAGCAGGTTGAGTTTTTGTCGCTGTTCAACAGAAAGCATGTATGTCCAATTTTGAATCCAAAGCGTGAAGAAAAAACATTGTCAGAATACAATTCATTGGACACCAATGTTATGCTATGCTATCTATTGAGCAAGCTGTCTTGCTAGCTACCATATATCTGTCGTTTCTATTGCAGTGTTTTTCAACCTCTGTTCCTCTAATTTCACCTATTTGGGTTAAAAATATTTTTTGCAAACCAGTAATTATAGTCTGCAAATCATGTGTTGTTGTTGGGTGTCGGTGCTATCTAGAGCTCGGCAGAGTAACCGTGTAATACTCTTCCATGTCAGTAGGTGGCAGCCGGTAGATAATTGCTTTGTAGATGTCGGAAACAGCGGGAGGCAGTGTGCAGGTAAAAAGGTGTCTAAGGATTCAACCAAAAATAAACAAAAGGTGAGTGCCCCTAAGAAAAGGCATTGAAGGTTAGGGAATGCTATGCAGAGCGAAACTAAAAGTGAACTGGCTACAAAGTAAACAAAAACAGATTGCTGGACGACAGCAAAGACTTACTGCGGAGCAAAGACGGCGTCCACAAAGTACATCCGAACATGACATGACAATCAACAATGTCCCCACAAAGAAGGATAAAAACAACCAAAATATTCTTGATGGCTAAAACAAAGTAGATGCGGGAAATATCGCTCAAAGGAAGACATGACACTGCTACAGGAAAATACCAAAAAAAGAGAAAAAGCCACCAAAATAGGAGCGCAAGTAAAGAACTAAAACACTACACACAGGAAAACGGCAAAAAAACCAAAATAAGTCAGGGTGTGATGTGACAGGTGGTGACAGTACACCTACTTTGAGACAAGAGCTATAGTGATGCTTGCTTGGTTATGCTTTAAAGCAGTGGTCCCCAACCTTTTTGTAGCTGGGGACCGGTCAACGCTTGAAAATTTGTCCCACGGACCAGGGGGGGGGGGGGGGTATATTTTTTCTTCTTTTTTTTTCCTTTTAATAAAGAAATACAATCATGTGTGCTTACGGACTGTACCCCTGCAGACTGTATTGACCTATGTTGATATATAATTAATGTATATATTGTGTTTTTTATGTTGATTTAATTTAAAAAAAAAAAAAATAATTTATTTGTATTTTTTTATTTCTTGCGCGGCCCAGTACCAATCCCGCGGCCCGGTGGTTGGGGACCACTGCTTTAAAGGCCTACTGAAAGCCACTACTAGCGACCACGCAGTCTGATAGTTTATATATCAATGATGAAATCTTAACATTGCAACACATGCCAATACGGCCGGGTTAACTTATAAAGTGACATTTTAAATTTCCCGCTAAACTTCCAGTTGAAAACGTCTATGTATGACGTATGCGCGTGACGTCAATAGTTAAACGGAAGTATTCGGACACCATTGAATCCAATACAAAAAAGCTCTGTTTTCATCTAAAAATTCCACAGTATTCTGGACATCTGTGTTGGTGAATCTTTTGCAATTTGTTTAATAAACAATGAAGAAAGTTGTAGGTGGGATTGGTGTATTAGCGGCTGGCTGCAGCAACACAACCAGGAGGACTTTGACTTGGATAGCAGACGCGCTATCCGACGCTAGCCGCCGACCGCACGGATGATCGGGTGAAGTCCTTCGTCCTTCTGTCGATCGCTGGAACGCAGGTGAGCACGGGTGTTGATGAGCAGATGAGGGCTGGCTGGCGTAGGTGGAGCGCTAATGTTTTTATCATAGCTCAGTGAGGTCCCGTTGCTAAGTTAGCTTCAATGGCGTCGTTAGCAACAGCATTGTTAAGCTTCGCCAAGCTGGAAAGCATTAACTGTGTATTTACAGGTCCATGGTTTAATAGTATTGTTGATTTTCTGTCTATCCTTCCAGTCAGGGGTTTATTTCTTCTGTTTCTATCTGCATTTAAGCACGATGCTATCACGTTAGCTCCGTAGCTAAAGAGCTTCGCCGATGTATTGTCGTGGAGATAAAAGTCACTGTGAATGTCCATTTCGCGTGCTCGACTCTCATTTTCAAGAGAATATAGTATCCGAGGTGGTTTAAAATACAAATCCGTGATCCACAATAGAAAAAGGAGAGAGTGTGGAATCTAATGAGCCAGCTTGTACCTAAGTTACGGTCAGAGCGAAAAAAGATGCGTCCTGCACTGCACTCTAGTCCTTCACTCTCAAGTTCCTCATCCACGAATCTTTCATCCTGGCTCAAATTAATGGGGTAATCGTCGCTTTCTCGGTCCGAATCGCTCTCGCTGCTGGTGTAAACAATGGGGGAATGTGAGGAGCCTTTCAACCTGTGACGTCACGCTACTTCCGGTACAGGCAAGGCTTTTTTTTATCAGCGACCAAAAGTTGCGAACTTTATCGTCGATGTTCTCTACTAAATCCTTTCAGTAAAAATATGGCAATATCGCGAAATGATCAAGTATGACACATAGAATGGATCTGCTATCCCCGTTTAAATAAAAAAATGTCATTTCAGTAGGCCTTTAAAGTCATTTCCAACAATTGCGACAACGACTTTTTAACTGTCAACTGAGTTTAGTTTTTTAACATTTCTGCTGGTGGTGTGTCTCCGCATTTTTTCAACGCAAAAAATGTGCCTTGGCTCAAAAAAGGTTGAAAAACACTGATCTATTGAACACGCTCGTATATGCATGGCACAAACAAAAAACATGTATCTCCAAACTTTGATTTGTTTATGTATTCAAAAGAGAAAGTAAATTTAAAAAAATAATTGTGAACGATTGTCAAAATTCCCCCCAAAAAGTGCAATTCCCCTAAGTTTAGGTACCACTGTATTAAAAAGAAACTTGGAAATTTGCAGCTTTTCATACGACAGCAACATTATGCGATTCTATACTATGCTGGCTTTGACATAGCTACAGAATAGGGATGTGCGTATCGATCCTGTGGTATCGATATATCGATACTCACACGCTACTCATTTGGCATCACTTTTCTGAAAAAAGTATCGATATAAACCAAAAAACGGCGTGTGGGGGGTGCAAGCATCACTTTCAGATGTTTTTGATGACTTACTTAACTTCCTATGTGCTGGGACACGGCTGTACCTGGCAGAGTATAGAGCTGGCCCAGTCACGTGACAGGAGACAGCCAATGAGCGTCGTCAACGTGCAACACACACACAGCCAGCCGACAGCGATGCAGCCAGGCATATCCAGTGTCAGGCATTGCTTATTTTATTTTTTTACTGAATATTTTTGTTTAAATGATTATCCTAAATTCAAATAATTTCCACACAGGGGAATTTACTGTTAGTTGAAAATTGCTTGAGTATTTAAAACAAGATAAGAAAGAGATACAATTTGGAGATTCTTCATCTTTGCATTACAGTTTTATTTTTTTCCAAGAAACTCTTGAATATATGATTGAATGTGATTTTGGTTTTAATCTGTAACATGATTTCTTACATTTCGAAAACATTAGCCTATTTCATATTTCATTAATTGCTAATTATATCACAAACTTTAAAAAAAACTGCAGCTTCTTGCGATTCGGATTTGACAGTTAATTGGAAAGCCCTAATATCTAATTATTATTATATATAATATATAATTATTATTATATATAATATTGAATTTATTTTTCATATTTATGTTATTTATTTTAATTTTACTTTTATTATATATTGACCATAATACATGTGGTATAAATGGTCTGTATTTGTCTTGTGATTTGTCTTCAATAATAATAGTAATAATATTTTTTACTGACAAAAATTGCCAATAAGAAATTAATGGTATCGGTATCGGTATCGATGAAAATGCAAGAAAAAGTATCGGTATCGTATCGAATCTTAAAAGTGTGTTATCGCCCATCCCTACTACAGAAAGGTATGTATGTATGTATGTATGTATGTATTAGGGTTGTACATTATACCGTTACTATTAAAGTACCGCGGTACTAATGAATTAAAAACGATACAATACTGTCTTTCAAATTTAGGTAGTTTTTTAAAAAATCTCTATGCAGCCGTGCGGAGGTGACGTACGGAGTCGAATGTGTGAAAACGCACATACGAAGCGCATACAAGCAGAAACAGTGGGAGGGGGGTTTAATGGCAAAAATACTAAAATATTTGAGCAGAATTGTTTTTTTGTGTGTCATGATCCGTGGTCCGGGTCATGTTTTTGTGTTTTCTAGTGATGGGTCCGGCAACACCGATGCATCGGCGCATGCGTCGAGCTCATAGAGCAACACCCTGTGTCGGTGCGCGTACCTCCTTTTAGAAAGTCACGTGACCGATCATGAGCTGTTTCGGTCACGTGACCGATACGCGAACTGTGTCGCACTGACGCCTCCTCTGTGCCATGTGAGCGGGACTTTTCTACAGCCGGAGAAATAATAACTAAGAAGAGAAATCGTCTAAAATTGAATACGTTGGAAAAACTGTTTTTTTTAAATAAAAATGTGTAAAAAAATAAATTAATTCCCAGTCCACAAGCATCCTCATTCACAACACGTTCTCTTAGATTTCCATGTTATGATACATGTTCACATTATTTATTGACTGTATCTAAAAAAGATGAAAATATATTTTTATTTAAATGAAGATATGAAATAATCCTAAATGAAATACAATGACTTGGTTTATATTATTGTATATACTAGGTCGTAAAACAGGCCTGGGCAATTATTTTGACTGGGGGGCCACATCTAGAGAAAAAAATGTGTCTGGGGGCCGGTATATCTATTTTTAAGAACACTAATACAAAACCTCACAATAATGTCTGATTGAATGCTAAAAACACTATGAAAGACCGCCTTAAAAAAACGTAATGGAATTTTACATTTTTCTATGGAGGATAAAACACTGAATATTGACAAAATATGAATGTCACACCCGCTTTCGATCGACACATTTTACAATCAAGTAAAACACAACAAAAATGCAACAAACAGTGAAATATGAACGCGAAGGGTACAAAATAAAGCCACCTACAATCTGATATATCTGATATATCACTAAGCTTTAGAACTTTGTTGTGAAAATCTCCTTCCGCGTCTGTGGAAACGCTTCCCGCCCACACTGCTTGGTGCCTCGTCTGAGCTGCTGTGACGTAGATTACCATAGTAACTAATTAGATGACCATAGTAACTAATTCGATTACCATAGTAACTAATTCGATTGCCATAGTAACTGCTATATCATCCACAAGCGCAGATTCCAACCATTGAAATACTTTGTATAGTTGAAGACTTGCGGTCATTAGAAAACATCACTGCACATCATAATGGTAGCTAGTTTCCATCTTAAAGATCTAAAAAAATGATTTGGGAATGTCCGGCGGGCCAGATTGAAAAGCTTAACGGGCCGCATGTGGCCCCTGGGCCTTAATTTGCCCAGGTCTGTCGTAAAATCATAAGTCAGTTGAGTCGGTCCATAGGTTGCCTGTAGGGATTTTTAATGTCCAGCAGATGTCAGTATTTAGTGACACAGTATCAATACAGTTTTGCAATGTGTCGAAACGCTTCATGACACCTCATCAACCCATCACTAGTGTTTTCTGTTAGTTTTGGACTCCTTTAGTTCTTCTTTGTGCACCTGTGAGTTTGTTTTGGTTGCCATGGTTACTCATTGTGTTCACCTGTCTCTGATTAGTGCTTACCCGAGCACTAATTAGAGGCCTTTGCCAGTCAGTCGGTCTGGCGTCATTGTTCGCTTCATGCCTGGTCCACGTAAGTCTTGTTTATTCATGCCACAGCTAGTAGTTTTACTAGTTTATGATTCCAGTGCTGAGTTGTGTTTCTTTAGCTTCTCGTGCGAACGGCACACTTTCCTTTTGCTTGTTTCCTGTTTTTGGTCTAAGCTATGATTTATGACAATAAATCATACTCCTACCTTCACGCTTTGTCCATTCTGCATCCCGGGAGAACGACCCCGTAGTGAGCTGCGACCCCCCCCCCCCCCCCCCCCCCCCCCCCCCCTGTGACATTGTGTATAGTAAAAGTTTTAGATCTTTGAGTTCAACTCGTGAGAAATGGGAGCAAAAACAAGTGTTTTGTTTATATTTTTCTTTAGTGTATATATATATATATATATATATATATATATATATATATATATATATATATTACGGCTGCAACAACTAATCGATTATAAAAATAGTTCCCGATTAATTTAGTCATCGATTCGTTGGATCTATGCTATGCGCATGCGCAGAGGCTTTTAAAAAAATAATAAAATAAATAAATAAATAAAAAAAAATTTTTTTTTTTTTTGAAATAAATCTTTATTTATAAACTGCAACATTTACAAACAGCTGAGAAACAATAATCAAAATAAGTATGGTGCCAGTATGCTGTTTTTTTTCAATAACATGCTGGAAAGGATAGAAATGTAGTTTGTCTCTTTTATCCGATTATTAATCGATTAATCGACAGATTAATCGATTATCAAATTAATCGTTAGTTGCAACCCTAATATATATATATATATATATATATATATATATATATATATATATGTATGTATATGTATTAGGGTTGTACGGTATATATTAGTATAGTACCACGATACTAATGAATAATATTCGGTACTATACCGCCTCTAAAAAGTACTGGTCCCCCCCGCCCCCTGTAATAGATTTTATTTGTAAAAAAGCACTTTACACTGAGTAGACAACCTCAAAGTGCTACAGTGTATTTAAAAAAAAAATTAAAAAAAAGATAATAAAAAATAAAAACTAGAACAGCCAAATAGCTAAAACTAGTATGCATATATCTAAAAAAAAAAAAAAAGGCTTTTTTAAAAAGAAGTGTTTTTAAGCCTTTTTTAAAAGCATCCACAGTCTGTGGTGCCCTCAGGTGGTCAGGGAGAGCGTTCCACAGACTGGGAGCGTCGTCACGTCAGTCTTCCCCAGGGCAGCTGTGGCTACGAAAGTAGCTTACCACCACCAGGTGTGAATGAATGATGGGTTTTTAACATGTAAAGCGACTTTGAGTACTTAGAAAAGCGCTATATAAATCCCAGGTATTATTATTATTATTATTATATTGCTGGTTTACGAGCAGAGGAGCATGTTCGGCAGCGCACACACACAGAGTACTTACAAGCAGACACAGTGTGTAGACCAGGGGTGTCCAAACTTTTTCTACAGAGGGCCGCACACGGAAAAATTAAAGCATGTTGGGGCCATTTTGATATTTTTCATTTTCAAACCGTAACAAAATATATGCATTTTTTAATTTATTTTATCTTTAGGGGTCCTGGGGACCATAAAGGGTCTCAGTCATT
>NC_084752.1:41679107-41724107 GCF_033978785.1 Entelurus aequoreus | reverse complement strand
CGTGGGATTATTTTATGTATTTAGAAATAATAGTACCAACTTTTTTTTTTTTTCCTCCAACATTTGTGGCACTGGCGTGGCGCCCCCTGATGGACGGCGCCCTTAGCATTTGCCTATACGGCCTATGCCACGGGCCGGCCCTGCACAGCAATACCATAACAATGCAATCCAATTCCAAAAGCAAACCCGAGCCAGCAACACTCAGAACTGCAATAAACCGAGCAATTGAGAGGAGACACAAACAGAACAAACCAAAAGTAGTGAAACAAAAATGAATATTATCAACAACAGTATCAATATTAGTTACAATTTCAACATAGCAGTGATTAAAAATCCCTCATTGACATTATCATTAGACACTTATAAAAAAAAATGAACAATAGTGTCACAGTGGCTTACACTTGCATCGCATCTCATAAGCTTGACAACACACTGTGTCCAATATTTTCACAAATTTTTGGTTCATTTAATAGTTCAAACAAATGTACATTATTGCAATCAGTTGATAAAACATTGTCCTTTACAATTATAAAAGCTTTTTACAAAAATCTACTACTCTGCTTGCATGTCAGCAGACTGGGGTAGATCCTGCTGAAATCTATGTATTCCATGAATAGACAATCCTTTTGAATCGGGAAAATATCGTTTTTGAATCGAGAATCGTGTTGAATCGAAAATAATCGATATTGAATCGAATCGTGGGACACCCAAAGATTCGCAGCCCTAATACTAAGTCCTTCAATGCTTGGAATCCGCATGATATACTAGTTACTATGGTCATCTAATTAGTTACTATGGTCATCTAATTAGTTACTATGGTCATCTAATTAGTTACTTTGGTCACTATGAGATATCTCAGATTGTAAGTGGGTTTTTTTTTTTACCCTTCGCGTTCATATTTCACTGTTTGTTGCATTTTGGTTGTGTTTCGGTTGATTATCAAATATGTTGTCAATATTCAGTGTTTTATCCTTCATAGTTAATATTGTCATGTACATTCTGGGTGTCTCATTCAGTAAAAAAAAATGTCAAATTCCATTCCGTTTTTTAAGGCGGCCCGTCATAATGTTTTTAGCTTTCAATCATTATTGTGAGGTTTTGTATTAGTGTTCCTAAAAATAGATATACAGGCCCCCAAACATCCTTTTTTTTAATGTAAATCTGGCCCCCCGAGTGAAATAATTGCCCAGGCCTGATCTATCTACAGGTGGTCCTCGGTCTACATAAAAGTTAAAACCCTTGACAGTGTTTTAATGTAAATCGTAACTTAAAGCGAAATTAACACTGCACATAAAATTCAGTAATAAAAATATGAAATCCAATAGATTTGAAAAGTTGTCTTGCATACCGGAAGAGGCGTTACAATGGGGGAGTTTTCAATAATAAGACTACTGCACTTCTTAGTCACCACTGTCTACTTCATGGGAGCAGATTGTTTTATATCAATCAATCAATCAATGTTTATTTATATAGCCCTAAATCACAAGTGTCTCAAAGGGCTGCACAAGCCACAACGACATCCGCGGTACAGAGCCCACGTAAGGGCAAGGAAAAACTCCCAATCCCAATGGGACGTCGATGTGAATGACTATGAGAAACCTTGGAGAGGACCGCATATGTGGGTTTCCCCCCCCCCCCCCGTCCCGTCCCGTCATGAACTGGCAGCTCTGTTGCCGCCTCTCTTCTTTTTGTTGCAGTGCCTGGTTTATGGGTAATGGGGTGTAGCCACCTGCGCGCACACCTGAAACGCATTTCCTCCTGACTACTTAAGCTCTCCAGTCCCTTCACTGGGTGTCAGCCGATTCCCGATGGTTAACCATTCCAGTCGTGTACATCTCCTCTGCTTTGGCTCCAATCCCATCAGTCGGCATCCCAGTGAGAGCAGACGTTGTACAGCAAGTGATTGTTTTATCATGCTCTTGGTTTGTATTACTTCTTTAGCACTTAGCAATAATGCTACTTGTTGGATCTGCTTATCACTCAGGTTCTAAAAGTTGTATCTCAAACAGAAAGGTTCGGGATCATTATTCTGTCTCGTTGTTGGCTATCGTGAAGTCTTTGATGATTGGTAGTAGTAGTAGTTGTTCCATCCCTCCATCCATCTTCTTCCGCTTATCCGAGGTCGGGTCGCGGGGGCAGCAGCCTAAGCAGGGAAGCCCAGACTTCCCTCTCCTCAGCCACTTGGTCCAGCTCCTCCCGGGGGATCCCGAGGCGTTCCCAGGTCAGCCGGGAGACATAGTCTTCCCAACGTGTCCTGGGTCTTCCCCGTGGCTTCCTACCAGTTGGACGTGCCCGAAACACCTCCCTAGGGAGGCGTTCGGGTGGCATCCTGACCAGATGCCAGAACCACCTCATTTGGCTCCTCTCCATGTGGAGGAGCAGCGGCTTTACTTTGAGCTTCTCACCCTATCTCTAAGGGAGAGACCCGCCACCCGGCGGAGGAAACTCTTTTCGGCCGCTTGTACCCGTGATCTTGTCCTTTCGGTCATAACCCAAAGCTCATGACCATAGGTGAGGATGGGAGCGTAGATCGACCGGTAAATTGAGAGCTTTGCTTTCCGGTTCAGCTCCTTCTTCACCACAACGGATCGATACAGCGTCCGCATTACTGAAGACGCCGCACCGATCCGCCTGTCGATCTCACGATCCACATGAACAAGACTCCGAGGTACTTGAACTCCTCCACTTAGGGCAGGGTCTCCTCCCCAACACGGAGATGGCACTCCACCGTTTTCCGGGCGAGAACCATGGACTCGGACTCGGAGGTGCTGATTCCCATCCCAGTCGCTTCACACTCTGCTACAAACCGATCCAGTGAGAGCTGAAGATCTTGGCATATCTTAGTAGTTGTTGTTGTTGAAGAAAATAGCGAAATATTTGTTGTTGTCTGGTTCCCCTCTAAATTGAGGTACCACTGTACAAGTGGTGCAAATGAATTGCCTTGTATTTATTTTAACACACTTTCCCAGGCCTTCTCTGGCATGCATTCCTGGAAAGGTTATTCTGGGATCCTTTGTCGTCACGGTCATTTTGATGTTGTCCACGTCTTCAAAAATGTGTCTCCTTCTTGACTCACTCGAGAGTGGAAAAAATGATACGCAGAATTAGTTCTAGTGTGCCTCAAACGTGGCGATCGTGTTCACCACGGCCAGGAACTGTCGGATAAGCAGAGCATTGTAAAAGCAAGTGTGTTGTCTCGCTTTGTCTTGTGTACTGAACAAATCAAAAGTATCCACTCCCAGAACCGTATCGGTTTGAATGTGAAAGGTACCCATCCCTAGCGGACAATACCTTTCTAATCAAAGAATGTTATCAACATCAATAGTACGGGAACTTGGTAGAGCTACTTTCAATATTTGTGTTTGCTTTGGTACTGTTTTGGATTTTGGGAAGTTTTACAATAGAAGGTTTTGCCTTGGTGAGTCAGTGTGAAGCTCCCTCAATGACTTTGATGTGAGTCACGCTGATAAAGCCCTGGGCAACATCCAGACTGGCTGATAAACAAACTTCTTCTTCTTCTTTCCACCTTCTTGCTGGCCTGCAGATGTGATGACGCAGGATGTTCAGCAGGTGGCTCCCAAACGAGGGGAAACCCGTCTTGACGCCAGACTAATTTGAACGTCGTTCGAAGGTTTTTTTTCGTCGGGAGTTGTTTTTGCTTCTTTAAAGCAAATGCCGACCGCTCCTACACTGGATTCTATTACGACAATATCTCACCATGACATTTAAAATGAATTATGGGGGATGAGAGGATGAGGAGTTGTTTCCGAACAGGATATTGCTTTGTGTATTTTACTGGCTAATTTACATCCATCAGTTTGGTGGAGATGAGTACATATCAGGACATTTTCCTTTGAAAGTCTTTCCAAAGTAGATTGGAAAGAATGAAAAAAAAACATGCTCCTCGTATGTTCGTGATTAAGAGAGTCTTGCAGCCAATAAAGGCAAAAATAATAAAAACAGCTGTTTGCTGCGAATCGGACTTTAGTCATACACAAACACTCCACCTTTCATCTTAAGCGATGGTGTTAACACACAGCATATATATATATATTTTTAAACAAAATCTGTTGGGCTCTTGCATCTTGGCATGAATCGCAAGTGTCTTTCCCACAGAGATGCGGAAAAATTACAGAACCGTAACAGAACAAACTTAAACAAGAGCAATCAACATAGATTAAAACGGAAAATGGTAGGACATAGTGGTGATAAACTCTGTATTAACTTATTTGCATTTTAACATTCTTCACTAAAAATAACGAGGCAACTGTTAATGTTAAGACATAAAAGCAATAAAGCTTAGTTTCTTAGTTTTATTGCTAAAGGCGATTTATGGCGTAGATCAGGGTGTCCAAACTATGGCATTGCGGCCCGACAGCATCTTATAATAATAATAATAATAATAGATTTTATTTGTAAAAAGCACTTTACATTGAGTAAACAACCTCAAAGTGCTACAGTGTATTAAAAAATGTTTTTAAAAATTAAAAGATAATGAAAAATAAAAATAAAAACTAGAACAGCCAAATAGCTAAAAGTAGTATGCATATATCTAAAAAAATGTTTTTTTAAAAAAAAAAAGAAGGGTTTTTAAGCCTTTTTAAAAAGCATCCACTGTCTGTGGTGCCCTCAGGTGGTCAGGGAGAGCATTCCACAGATTGGGAGCGGCGGAGCAGAAAGCCCGGTCTCCCATTGTTCGTAGCTTTGTCCTCGGAGGTTGGAGGACAATCTTCAGTTTGGCCCACAAAACAGCATGAGTTTTAATAAGGAATCTGGCCCGCAAAAAGTAATTTTTAATATTTAGCATTCGGATTATGGTGCATTTGGCGTGATCTTGCGGCCAGTGTGAGTAAATCAGGTCAATTACCATAAATTGGGATTTTAAATAAAACTATCACAGCAACCACTTATGACCCAATCCAAACAACTTTTCTTTCTTTCTTTCTTTCTTTCTTTTAGTTTATTTGGAACATGAATACATTTACATCATAATACATCACACAATTTCATATCATTTCATTTACATCATGCCCGAAAAGGAGTAGGAAGAAGCAAAGCTTATTTAATCCTACCCCTTTCCCACTTCAAAGCGTTTACAATTATATAAAATCATTTACTGACCTTTTTATATAATAAAATAACATCTATGAATTAGTATATACAACAGTTTGTAATATATAATTAATTAATTCAGTCATTATTAACATACTGAGATGAAGAATATTTTCAATAAGGTTGGAAGTTTTTCTCAAAATTCTTCTTCTTTGTACTTTGTAAGCACTTTCACTAGTAATGGCACAAACAAAATGCAAGCAACACAAAAAGTCAACACACATGGTCACAACCCGCTCACTGAACTTTGAAGATATTACAAAAAAAAAAGTCCAAGCACCATAAAAAAACTCAATATTACAGCCATTACAATGCAAAATACATTTTAGCTGCATGATCTTTCTGACTGCTTACATCTGTGACAACCTCCTTAAAGTTGTGTAAAGAAGGTAGGAATCGAACTTTCACATACTCTTAATATTCAATTATATTAATTATATATCCATTATATTAATATAATTAGTACACATGTATGTCTTGTTCGAGTGACCGCCGATAATGATAATAATAATGTATACCAGGGGTCACCAACCTTTTTGAAACCAAGAGCTACTTCTTGGGTAGTGATTAATGCGAAGGGCTACCAGTTTGATACACACTTAAATAAATGGCCAGAAATAGCCAATTTGCTCAATTTACCTTTAACTCTGTTATTATTAATAATTAATGATATTTACACTTAATTGAACGATTTAAAAGAGGAGAAAACACGAAAAAAATGACAATTAAATTTTGAAACATAGTTTATCTTCAATTTCGACTCTTTAAAATTCAAAATTCAACCGAAAAAAAGAAGAGAAAAACTTAAAAAAAGAATTTATGGAACATCATTAGTAATTTTTCCTGATTAAGATTAATTTTAGAATTTTGATGACATGTTTTAAATAGGTTAAAATCCAATCTACACTTTGTTAGAATATATAACAAATTGGACCAAAGACAAATCATTATTTCTTCTAGATTTTCCAGAACAACATTTTAAAAGAAATTCAAAAGACTTTGAAATAAGATTTAAATTTGATTCTACAGATTTTCTAGATTTGCCGGAATAATTTTTTTGAATTTTAATCATAATAAGTTTGAAGAAATATTTCACAAATATTCTTTGTCGAAAAAACAGAAGCTAAAATGAAGAATTAAATTAAAATGTATTTATTATTCTTTACAATAAAAAAAATTAATTTACTTGAACATTGATTCAAATTGTCAGGAAAGAAGAGGAAGGAATTTAAAAGGTAAAAAGGTATGTGTTTAAAAATCCTAAAATCATTTTTAAGGTTGTATTTTTTCTCTAAAATTGTCTTTCTGAAAGTTATAAGAAGCAAAGTAAAAAAAAATTATGAATTTATTTAAACAAGTGAAGACCAAGTCTTTAAAATATTTTCTTGGATTTTCAAATTCTATTTGAGTTTTGTCTCTCTTAGAATTAAAAATGTCGGGCAAAGCGAGACCAGCTTGCTAGTAAATAAATACAATTTAAAAAATAGAGGCAGCTCACTGGTAAGTGCTGCTATTTGAGCTATTTTTAGAACAGGCCGGCGGGCTACTCATCTGGTCCTTACGGGCTACCTGGTGCCCGCGGGCACCGCGTTGGTGACCCCTGATGTATACATACATAAATATATATGCGACCCCATAGGGGGCAAGCGGTGGAAAATAGATAGATGGATGTATACTCTCTCTCTCTCTCTCTCTCTCTCTCTCTATATATATATATATATATATATATATCACTCGAACAAGTATGACGATCCTCCTGGTAGGGGTGTATCTCTTTATGGAGGATGCCTGTGCGTGACTTAGTGGGGAGACTGGTGCACAGACAGTCACCACACGATCCTTGACAGAATCGGGTCAGGGTCCAGTGACGACTGGGGGACCCTTTTCTGCTGCAGCCTTCTTCCGCCATCGCAGCCGTTGTGGTAGTTCCTAAATCTACCGTCTTCCGCCTGCTCCGCCGTTGAGGTCTTCACCGTATCCCCGGCTAGGGGGCAGTCAGGTACTAGGCCTTTGCCAAGGACCACCTGGGGTAACAGTAGTAAAGGGGTTAACCTCCTAGTGCCCCCAAGACCCCATAGAGGAGCTTCCACTGCCGGATGCATTTTTTAAAGTCATGCCCAGGAGATAGATAGATATAGATTATATATATATATATATATATATATATATATATATATATATATATATATATATATATATATATATATATATATAATTTTTTAAAAATTATTTTAATTTTATTTTTTTAATATATACATATATAAAATGTATATTACTTTACATGTTTTCGGCCCCTGGCCAAAGTTTTTTAATCCAATGCGGCCCCCAAGTCAAAAAGTTTGCACACCCCTGGCGAAGATGCACTTCAGACATTTTGCTTGTCTAATTTTGAAAACATTTTAAAATAACAGTTTTTAAATATTATTGTGCACATATCATATACCTTCTCTTGTTCTTCAGGTAACATAAAAATTTAAATAATAAAATATATATACACACATACTGTATACACACTTATTTTTATATATATATATATATATATATATATATATATATATATATATATATATATATATATATATATATATATATATATATATATATATATATATATATATATATATATATATATTTTAATTAAAAAAAAAAAAAGTAATATATACATATATAAAATGTATATTACTTTACATGTTTTCGGCCCCTGGCCAAAGTTTTTTAATCCAATGCGGCCCCCAAGTCAAAAAGTTTGCACACCCCTGGCGAAGATGCACTTCAGACATTTTGCTTGTCTAATTTTGGAAAACATTTTAAAATAACAGTTTTAAAATATTATTGTGCCATGTCACATACCTTCTCGTGTTCTTCAGGTAACATAAAATGTGCACAGAGCTCCCACCTTCCTGGCTGAACAAATAATTGTTGACGTTTTGCGTCGTTTGTTTGCAATTACGTAATGATTTCCGAGCCTTGCTGCCACTGTCTAGCATATAAGAACACGTGTTCAGAAGTCAGCAGCCAATGTAGCTTTAAAAATAGCTGAGTAGAACATTTTAATGTGCGGTAGCGACTGGCACGAGCCACATATAAGAGGCATCAGGTACAAAAAACTGTTCAGGAGGCCTCAACGTCTGGCAACTCCCCAAAAATAAAGATTTACGACGTGCCTGAGCAATGTTACCATGACAAAGCAATACGGTGCAGCTGAATATTAGAGAACAGCGCCTGTGGGACTTTAATAACACATGCAGCGTGCTGGACATTACAGATAAATGTCGATAGTGTCGATTACTTTTGACAGTGATGGCGTTTTAATTGAAGCCAGACGTTACCACATGTAGCATAAGTATATACGTATGTATGTATAAGTATATACATGCTATGCAAGTGCTCCACTAATCATGACAGCATATTTTTTGCGTCAGTTTGGAGCTCTACTGGCTTTAAAACGAGTGAATACGTTTCATGCTGGTGGCTAAATATGTCGTATTGGGCAGAAAGCTGCACTGAAGTGGTAGACTATAATTTGACATAGACTGTGTATTTATAAAGCAAAGTGCCAAATAATTGTGTTAAATAGAATTCATTCTGCTCCTTGTTAAAACGCCCATACTTCAGCCAAGCAATCAAGTTGCTAATGGGATAATAGTAGCAGTAAAAGTATGTATAAAAGTGTGTTTTTTACTTCGTGAAGGATGATAAAAATAGAACAAATGCATAGAAAACATACACAGACAGCAATGTTGACAAAAACAAAACATGGCATGGCACTGAGGATCGAGGGGGGAAAAAAGCTCCACCTTTGAGAAAAAGTCCAAATTAACATCATCTAAAAGAGAATATAGAATGTTTTGAAATATATGTAAATATAAATAATTTAAACATAAAACAGTGAGATTACCCTAATTTTTGTAGACTTTTTAAAAAATCTGCACTGTAACCACGAAATGTCCCCATTGTGGGATGAATAAAGTCTATGCATCCATAAAAGTAGTAATAATAGCAATAAAGAAAATGATACAATTTAAGAACCTAAGAAGAATTTAAAATGATTAGTAAGAATTAGAGATGTCCGATATTATCGGCCGATATATGCGTTAAAATGTAATATCGGAAATTATCGGTATCGGTTTTTTTATTATCGGTATCGTTTTTTGTTTTTTTTTGTTTTTTTTTAATTAAATCAACATAAAAAACACAAGATACACTTACAATTAGTGCACCAACCCAAAAAATCTCCCTCCCCCATTTACACTCATTCACACAAAAGGGTTGTTTCTTTCTGTTATTAATATTCTGCTTCCTACATTATATATCAATATATATCAATACAGTCTGCAAGGGATACAGTCCGTAAGCACACATGATTGTGCGTGCTGCTGCTCCACTAATAGTACTAACCTTTAACAGTTAATTTTACTCATTTTCATTCATTACTAGTTTCTATGTAACTGTTTTTATATTGTTGTACTTTCTTTTTTATTCAAGAAAATGTTTTTAATTTATTTCTTATTTTACTAATTTTTTTAAAAAGTACCTTATCTTCACCATACCTGGTTGTCCAAAATAGGCATAATAATGTGTTAATTCCACGACTACATATATCGGTTGATATCGGTATCGGTTGATATCGGTATCAATAATTAAAGAGTCGGACAATATCGGAATATCGGATATCGGCAAAAAGCCATTATCGGACATCCCTAGTAAGAATGCAGCTGAGATAGGCTCCAGCACCCCCCGCGACCCTGAAAAGAACAAGCGGTAGAAAATGGATGGATAATAAAAAGTCTGGTTAAAATTTTAATGCACCATAATTAGCAAAAGAAAAGGCAATCTTTTGTCTTTGTACAGATGTTGAAATGATCTCCCTGAAAACAGTAAAAGATTATACGGTGAAGAATGCAAATATAGAAGAGCATGGACTATCCATCCATTTTCTACCGCTTGTCCCTCTTAGGGTCGCGCGGGGGGGGGGCTGACTGTTGAAAAAAACAGTGTACTGTATTTTTTGGAGTATAAGTCGCACCTGCCGAAAATGCATAATAAAGAAGGAAAAAAACATATATAAGTCGCACTGGAGTATAAGTCGCATTTTTGGGGAAATTTATTTGATAAAAGCCAACAGCAAGAATAGACATTTGAAAGGCAATTTAAAATGTCTAAAGAATAGTGAACAACAGGCTGAATAAGTGTACGTTATATGAGGCATAAATAACCAACTGGTATGTTAACGTAACATATTATGGTAAGAGTCATTCAAATAACTATAACATATAGAACATGCTATACGTTTACCAAACAATCTGTCACTCCTAATCGCTAAATCCCATGAAATCTTATACGTCTAGTCTCTTACGTCAATGAGATGAATAATATTATTTGATATTTTACGCTAATGTGTTAATCATTTCACACATAAGTCGCTCCTGAGTATAAGTCGCACCCCCGGCCACTCTATGAAAAAAACGGCGACTTATAGTCCGAAAAATACGGTACATACAAAATGAGTTTTGATATACATTTTTTCAACAAAAAACTCAAGACAGCAGAGTTGAGTAAAGAGTAGACATATATACTATTAATATTAGTATTAATAAAGACATATCTGATTCCTTTTATGCCTGGTTCACACCAACGGCGCTTGCCACGCTTTAAAGCGGCGAGCAAAGCGCCGTCATTTTTGTCAATTTTTCCACGAATATCCCGATCTCTGAAGTAATGTTATGCTTTGATACGCTCTGATACGAATTAGTTGCCGCTTTGTTACCGTTCCTCACGCTTTGATCCCGCTTTGATACGCTTTAAATCACGCTTTGATACGTTTTATTACGCTTTATTGAACTTTATTACGCTTTGATGCGATCCTGACGCTTTAAATCAGGCTCTGACACGATTATCAAGCTCTGTTGTGCATTGTTACAACAAAAATAAGAAACAAATGTGAAAAACTCAGTATACTGTTTTCCACACATTTTTTATATTCATTTATTTTTTCAATTTCTCTTTTTTTTCGTTATTATGTTTTATATCTTAATTTCTTTTATTTTTGTCATCTTAATAAATATATATCTTTCATTTCTTATGCTAGTTGAAAATAATAAAAGGCAATTATCCACACATTTTTTATATTCATTTATTTTTTCAATTTCTCTTTTTTTCCCGTTATTATGTTTTATATCTTCATTTCTTTTATTTTTATCATCTTAATAAATATCTATCTCCCATTTCTTATGCTAGTTGAAAATAATAAAAGGCATTTCTTTTATAAAACGTAACATATTCTCTTTATTATTAACATTTTCATACAGAAAAATGATAGACAGTAATGTCAAACTGCAACATCAAACAGCAGAAGTACAGAAACAATGATCATCGTATAAAAAAGGCAATGATGCAAAATGGATTTGTAATCCTGTGTTGGTTTTACATAAAAGTTTCAACGTCACCAGTCAATATCACAGTCACTTCCTATTTGTAGTTGTAGACTTGGGTCCGCGCTTTGAACCAAGATCTGTTAAGCTTTCCTACGCTTTTAGTCAAGTTTTGCTGAGCTTTGTCACGCTTTTTCACGCTTATACGCTCTCTGCGCTTTATTCCATTCTTGACAGAGCGCAAATTTTTTTTAAACCGTTTCAAAATTTTTGGCGAACTTGCCGCATGTCCCGCTTCACTACAAGCTTTCCCACCATCCATTAGGACCCTCACGCTTTAATCAGGCTTTGTTACGCTATAACGCCGCTTTGCATGCAGCTTTAAAATAAAGCTGCTGGATGCTGTCCACTCATGATACATCAAATGCAACTACTATACTACCATCATGTGCAGTAAATTCATTTTAAAGAGGCCCTATTATGAAAAATCTACTTTTTTTTACCTATTGGTACCTATTTTGGTGTATTTGGGATCTGCATAAGTCCTGAAAATGTGTAATTAAACCGCGGAGGCATTGCGGAGATATCTGTAAAACACCCTTGCTTTTTCTTCACACTTCCACCAAACGAGCTGTTTGGAATTTGCTCCTTTTTGTAAGATTTTTGCCATGTGTGACGTCAGCGGATTATCCATATATGGTAGAAATGTGCCTGGCGCGCATCCTCTTGTGGGGCAGACTGGCTCGTACATGCACATGTATCCTCCGCTGTTGCCATTTCTAATAAAGAGTGGCGCATAATTCACACTTGTGTCTGTCAGCAGACTCCATATGGAAGCGCTAAAAACCATAACATGGCTGACGGGGGGAAAAAACACAGTCGGAGTGGAGGCACGCAAATAAGACCACCCACAAAAACGGCACGTTCTGAAGAGACGGTCAGAAAGCAGCTTGAAGATGTTTTTTTTTTGATTGATTGAGACTTTTTTTAGTAGGTTGCACAGTTCAGTACATATTCCGTACAATTGACCACTAAATGGTAACACCCGAATAACTTTTTCAACTTGTTTAAGTCGGGGTCCACGGGGTCTGTAACACATAATCTATGTCAAATCTTGACCAAAGAACCACCATTACATGTTATGTAGACCAGTGCTCCCCAACCTTTTTGTAGCTGCGGACCGGTCAACGCTTGAAAATTTGTCCCACGGACCGGGGGGGGGGGGGGGGGGGGGGGGGGGGGGGGGGGGGGGGGGGGGGGGTTTGTATTTATAAAAAAAAAAAAAAAATTTTTTTAAATTTTTATTTATTTTTTATTTTTTTTACATAAATAAATACAATCATGTGTGTTTACGGACTGTATCCCTGCAGACTGTATTGATCTATATTGATATATAATGTATATATTGTGATTTTTATGTTGATTTCATTAAAAAAAAAAAAAAAAAAAAAAATTTTTTTTTTTTACATAAATAAATACAATCATGTGTGTTTACGGACTGTATCCCTGCAGACTGTATTGATCTATATTGATATATAATGTATATATTGTGATTTTTATCTTGATTTCATTTTTTTTAAATTTCTTGTGCGGCTCGGTACCAATCGGTCCGCGGCCCGGTACCGGTGGTTGGGGACCACTGATGTAGACCACAAGAAAAAAAATCCTAATACAAACACTTAAAACTACATGAGGAGGTTGCCTACAGCCATGGCTGATTTTAATAGGTGGTTATTTGTCTTAGAGACTATTTATTACAGCAATGACATTTTACGGTTTACAATTTCTACATCACCAAGTACTGGCCTGGCACACATCTTACAACATTTTCAACCGTTTTTAAAGGTCTACACTGCAAAAATGTTTGTGTTCAAAAACAAGAAAAAAAAAATACAAAAATGAGGGGTATTTTACTTGAACTAAGCAAAATGATCTGCCAATAGAACAAGAAAATTTGGCTTGTCAAGACTTTCCAAAGCAAGTAAAATTAGCTAACCTCAATGAAGCCAAAAATAGCTTAAAATAAGTATATTCTCACTAATAACAAGTGCACTTTTCTTGGTAGAAAAAAAAGAGACCTTTTTGCTCAATATGTTGAAAAATATTCTTAAAGTAAGTAAATGCTAGTGCCATTATCTTGACATAATGATATGCGCTCGGCATTACATTTCTTGAAACCAGCAAACTTATACTAAAAACTAGTTTATTGTTCTTAATGGAAAGGCAACAAGGCAACCGCTTGTTACTCGCTTGATACCGATATCAACCGATATATACAGTGGTGGAATCAACACATTATTATGCATAATTTAGACAACCAGGTATGGTGAAGATAAGGTCTTTTTTTTTTTTAATTAATAAAATAAAATAAGATAAATAAATAAATAAAAATGTCTTGAATAAAAAAGAAAGTAAAACAATATAAAAACAGTTACATAGAAACTAGTAATTAATAAAAATGAGTAAAATTAACGGTTAAAGGTTAGTACTATTAGTGGAGCAGCAGCACGCACAATCATGTGTGCTTACGGACTGTATCCCTTGCAGACTGTATTGATACAAGCAGAATATTAATAACAGAAAGAAACAACCCTTTTTTTGTGAATGAGATTAAATGGGGGAGGGAGTTTTCTTGGGTTGGTGCACTAATTGTAAGTGTATCTTGTGTTTTTTATGTTGACTTAATAAAATAAAAAAACACATAAAAAACCGATACCGATAATAAAAAAAACCATACCGATAATTTTCGATATTACATTTTAAAGCATTTATCGGCCGATAATATCAACAGGCCGATATTATCGGACATGTCTAATATATATACATATACAGCCCGGCCCCCAGCCAAATTTTTTTTTATTGTAATTTTGAAGAATTTATCTGAATGTGCATGAACTAATTCTGTTGAAAATAGTTAGAAATGTCACATGTTAAATGTTTAAATATTAACTGTCAGTCTACTGTACTGTGCCAACTGTACTACTATATGAGTACGTATTACGTCAGTCTACCCCAGGGCAGCTGTGGCTACAAATGTAGCTTACCACCACCAGCGCTTTGAGTATCTAATAATAGAAAAGCGAGATATAAAATCTAATCCATTATTATTATTATTATTATTATGTTTCATTGGAAATAAAACAGCAAAGTCCATTTGGCTGTCATCTGTTTTAATTATGAGACACAATTGTGTCAAAGTCATGATTTTTTATTTCATGCTTAAAATAAGAAATGATGACTTTAAAAAAGTAGTTTTCTACTTGTGAGTGTTGATGACACAGCTTTGCAACAGTTGATATTCTAGTTTCAAGCATGTTTTACTCAATATAGCTCATCAAATCTCAGCAACAAGCTGTAATATCTTACTGACATCATTTAGGAGCAAAACACTTAAAACAAGTAAAACACTCTAACATAAAATCTTATGTATGGCCGGGATGCCCAAAATGTCCATAACACACCCAGCTGAGTCCCACGGGGAGGGGGGATAAAAGTTGGAAAAGTCGGCAAAAAGTCCCAAAAATGTTCAAAATACCTACCCAGGTTCGAGTCCCACAAGTCCCACCGCCGGCCGGGATGCCCAAAATGTCCAAAACGCACCCAGCAAAGTCCCACGGGAAGGCGGGAGAAAGGTGAGAAAAGTCGGTAAAATGTTCAAAAATCACAAGTCACAATCGAGTGCCACAAGTCTTAAGACTTGTGGCACTCCATGTGGGACTCGAACCTGGGTAAGTATTTTGAACATTTTCGGGAATTTTGCAGACTTTTCCAACTTTCATCCCCCCTCCCCATGGGACTCGGCTGGGTGTGTTTTGGACATTTTGGGCATCCCGGGACCTGCGCGGCCGGCGGCGGGACTTGTGGGACTCGAGCCTGGGTAGGTATTTTGGACATTTTTGGGGACTTTTGCCGACTTTTCTCACTTTTCTCCCCCACTTCCCGTGGGACTTTGCTGGGTGCGTTTTGGACATTTTTGTGCGGCCCGGCGGCGGGACTCGTGGGACTGGAACCCGGGGAGGTATTTTGGACAAAATTGGGACTTTTGACCATTTTGGCCGCCTTTTCCCCTCTTCTTCCCCGCCTTCCTGTGCACCATTGCTGGGTGTGTTGGACATTTGGACAAAAATAGTTTCAAGCATGTTTTACTCAATATAGCTCATCAAATCTCAGCTACAAGCTGTAATATCTTACTGACATCATTTAGGAGCAAAACACTTAAAACAAGTAAAACACTCTAACATAAAATCTGCTTAGTGAGAAGAATGATCTTATCAGACAGAAAATAAGCAAAAATCACCCTTATTTGAGATATTTCATCTTACTTAGATTTCACTTTTTAGGGTCCTCGGATGATCGTTGACTAAATCCGGGAAGGTTTTAGGTTCTTTAAAGCTAAATGATGACAAATGAGTGTTTGCTCGTCCTTCTTGGATGGCGTGATGCTCTTGAAGCAGGGTCACGGATCACAACGTAACGTGTAGAACGTCTTCAAACGCTCCTGTGACTTCAATCTGACTTGAAGATCTGCCCGTCTTGAAAAAGGTACTTCTTTGTTGTGTGTCACTGTCGGTGACATCATGCTTCCGCCATCGCTCGCTATCATCAGCGCGTCGGTGGATTGAATGACCACCACACAATGCTCCATTGTGCACACACACACACACACACACACACACACACACACACACACACACACACACACACACACACACACACACACACACACACACACACACACACACACACACACACACACCCCTACTTGTGATGTTGCGGACCTCTTTTGTGCATTTCGTCAAACAAGCGCAATTTCCTCCCAGATCTTTTAATCCCGCCACATTTGTGACCACTCAGCCTGTTGCCGACTGCGAGACGATGAGGAACATTCCAAGCGTTTCCTGCCTGCCCGCTCGCTTGTGTTTTGAAGAGGCTCTCGTCTTGCATAACCATTCCCGAAGTGGTAATTACCACTTGTGATTGATGGAAAAGTATATTGATGCGCACGCATGTGGGAGATGTCACCGGCAGATTGTTTGATTGAACATTACAACATAGTCATTGGATTATAAATGTGCATTGTTCTGTCAGTGAGACCTCAAAGTGATTAGTTAAAACTGCACAAATTCATCAATTGTCCCAACTTTCCTATTGCCTCTTGCGTCATATAACAGTACTATCTTTCATGAGAACATTCTTGCTCAAATTGCACAAGCAAGTTAACATTTTTTGTAGTGTAGCTCAGGGGTTCTTAACCCTTTTGACCTCAGGGTCCATTTATCCACTACACAGGGGCCTGGGCCCCACTCAAATATTAGCACTGAATTAGCTTCTTACGCTTGAGCTTAATCGTATTCAAAAATGATATCTAACCTACGCACAGTTTAAACAGTTTTACAACCATGTCAAACCACACAAAGATGTATTTAACACATAAACTTACAAAAATAAATACAAACCAAATATACTGCATAAGAAGGGACTCTGATAATTAGGGGTGTAACAGTACGTGTATTTCTATTGAACCGTTTTGGTACGGGGGTCCCGGTTCGGTTCGGAGGTGTACCGAAGGAGTTTCCACACGGACATATTAAGTAGCGTAACGCACGTTGTGTAAACAATGCACACCGAGGCACAACACACGGCATGCTAGCAGCTAACGGGCTAGGATAGACTGACCATACGTCCTCTTTTCACCGGACATGTCCTCTTTTGCGGAGCTGTCAGGGCGGAGTTTCTTAAATGCCTCAAATGTCCGGCATTTTGAGTTAGGGTTGCGTGTATTTTCAATGTACGTTCAGGGTTAAGAAGGGGTTGAAAACAAAACAAACAGCAGCATTGGTGAGGGAGGGGCAGAGACAGAGAGAGAGAGAGAGAGTTATGATAAACGCGCATGCGTCGCCAGGCTCTGCTTTTTATCCATAGATTTATCACATTTAATTTTTTATTATCTATAGCAGGGGTGTCAAAAGTGTGCCCCGGAGGCCATTTGCGGCCCACAGCTAATGTTTTAAAGGCCCACGGCACATTGTAAAAATACTATTCAAATAAACAAAAACATAGCAAAAGTGAAATAAAAAAGCTTAAAGGTTAAATGTCATTTAGAAAAAGTTGCAATGTTGACTAATAAAACAAAGCTGTTTTTTTTTTTCTTTCAAACTGTCATTGCTCAAAACATAATATTGAATCAAAATCAATGTTATTATGAATTATTGGCCTATCCAAGGTTCCCATTACTTCACATCAAATATTACACTAAGAAAAATATTTTTGCTGGAAGATTTTGCAAATTTGGTAAATAAATAACCCAAAAATCCATATTTTGTTGTTTTCTTACTGTACCGTAAATGAACCGAACCGTGACCTCTAAACCGAGGTACGTACCGAACCCACATTTTTTGTGTACCGTTACACCCCTACTGATAATACATTATACAATTATGCATTGCAAAAAAAAAAATCCAAATAAATTATTAATAATGATAATATGTTTCTTAAATAAACGGTCGATAAAATTTAGGTGCAAATGAAAATACAGCTTCATCACTTTAGTCATAATTTTTGCGCTTCTTCTGTTTGTTTGAGATTGTCATTACTGCCACAAGTGGTGGGAAACTTTATAACAACTGAGAACCGCTGCGGCCGAATACCGACCACAGCTGAGAAACAGATATTTTTGGTGGCCCAACAATTGGTCCTATGGCAGTGGTTCTTCAACCTTGTTGGAGGTACCGAACCCCACCAGTTTCATATGCGCATTCACCCAACCCTTCTTTAGTGAAAAATAAAATGTTTTTTTTTTCAAATTCAAAATAGTTATATGTTTTTGGTAACACTTTAGTATGGGGAACATATTTTAAGTAACAAAGACTTAATTTAGAGTTATTAGGTTTGGGTTAGAGGGTTAGGGCAGGGTTAGAGGGTTAGGGTTATAGTAAGGTAATGCCGAATAAGGCATTAATAAGTACTTAATAATGAATAGTTAAGAGCCAATATCTTACTAATTTGCATGTTAATAAGCAACTAATTAATGGTGAATATGTTCCCCATACTAGAGTGTTACCATGTTTTTTTACTGGTGCACAAAATGAAGCGTGCATGAACATCACCTTGTTCAAAGAACAAAACCAACACAGTGCATAAACTCACAACAAATTACACACCTGCAAACCAGTCAGCTGTTGTCGTATCCGTAATACGCCGGTAGGGAGAAGTTTGTATTTACACGATGAGTCGGGTGTGTCTTGACCTCCGCCGAACCCCTGAGCCCGACTCATCGAACCCAGGTTAAGAACCACTGTCCTATGGTTATGAAACACTGGTGTAACTGATGTTGAGCTGCTTGTTCCTCTTGGTGTTAAAGATTCTTCTTAGATTGTTTGAAACTTTAGGTCAAGTTTGTTCCTTCCTTGGTTATTGCAACCAGCACAGGTGGTGTGGAGGAAAAGCTGCACTTGCCATACTCCCTATGATTTATTGTGTCTCTGTGGGATCTCTTTACTCCTCAGACACACACTTTTCTTCATAAAATAATCACGTTGGAATTTCCTCTCTGGGCCCTTTGAGTTATCGAGACCTTTTACATCCGTGGCATAGGCAATATCCTCCGAGGCACTGGGCTTAACCCCCGAAAGGCCCCCTGAGCGTCATATTCATCACGGTACAACTGAGACAAAAATGTCAGGGACTGATCACTGGTTAGTGTCCACATGCTGGATGGACTGCTTCACATGAAGTCAACATTGTTCCTATAGGGCTAATTCACCATAGACGTCACAAACTACATTTGTGGCGCCCCCTCTGGCTTCTGGTCAAAATGTTAAAAAAATACAGATACCCTTAAAGTTTTATAATCCAGTGGTTCCACGCAAGTACCACCTCAGAAAACACTTGGCTCTCCAAGTACCACCTTTATGACCAACATTGAAATACAGTAGCGTAGTAGGCCGTAATATTCATTCAAACAAGGCAGTGTTTTGTTTTTAACAAGTATATTTTATATTTTTGGCCAACTTTTCTTCCCCACTTCCCTTGTGACTTTGCTGGGTGCGTTTTGGACATGTTGGGCACCCCTGGACCCGCGCGGCCGGCAGCGGGACTCGTGGGACTCGAACCTGGGTGTCATTTTTGAACATTTTGTGGACTTTTATCAGACATTCCCAACTTTTCTTCCCCACTTACCTTGTGACTTTGCTGGGTGCACTGCAAAAAGTCAGTGCTCAAAAACAAGAAAAAAAAATACAAAAATGAGGGGTATTTTACTTGAATTAAGCAAAATTATCTGCCAATAGAACAAGAAAATGTGGCTTGTCAAGACTTTCCAAAACAAGTCAAATGAGCTAACTTCAATGAACCCCAAAATAGCTTAAAATAAGTATATTCTCACTAATAACAAGTGCACTTTTCTTGGTAGAAAAAAAAGAGACCTTTTCTGCTTTTCTGAATATGTTAAAAAATATTCCTAAATTAAGTAAATGCTAGTGCCATTATCTTGACATAATGATATGCACTAGTCCAGTGGTCCCCAACCTTTTTGTAGCTGCGGACCCGTCAACGCTTGAAAATTTGTCCCACGGACCGGGGGGGATTTATTTATTTTTTTGGAATTTTTATTTATTTATAAAGAAATACAATCATGTGTGCTTATGGACTGTATCACTGCAGACTGTATTGATCTATATTGATATATAATGTATATATTGTGTTTTTATGTTGATTTAATAAAAAAAAAAAAAAAATATATATATATATATATTTTTTTTTTATTTCTTGTGCGGCCTGGTACCAATCGGGCCGCGGCCCGGTGGTTGGGGACCACTGCACTAGGCATTACATTTCTTGAAACCAGCAAACTTACACTAAAAACTAGTTGCTTGTTCTTAATGGAAAGGCAACAAGGCAAGCGCTTGTTACTCTCGGGGTCTCCTAGCCACTCAGGCAAATCATATTGTCTAAAAATGCATTTTTCCATGGATAACATGACATCATCGCGCCAAGTGCGTGCTCTTTCAGTCAATTAGTGCGCATATATACAGCCCGGCCCCCGGCCAAAAATTTCTTTATTGTAATTTTGAAGAATTCCTCTGAATGTGCATGAACTATTTCTGTTCAAAATAGTTTGAAATGTCACATGTTAAATGTTTAAATATTAACTGTACTACTTTTATGAGTGCGTATTTTCTATTGTTTCATTGAAAATAAAACAGCAAAGTCCATTCGGCTGTCATCTGTTTTAATTATGAGACACAATAGCGTCAAAGTCATGAATTTTTTTTTTCATGCTTGAAATAAGAAATGATTACTTTAAAAAAGTAGTTTTCTACTTGTGAGTGTTGATGACACAGCTTTACAACAGTTGATATTCTAGTTTCAAGCTCGTTTTACGCAATATAGGTCATTAAATGTCAGCAACAAGCTGTAATATCTTACTGAGATCATTTAAGAGCAAAACACAAGTAAAACACTCTAACATAAAATCTGCTTAGTGAGAAGAATGATCTTATCAGACAGAAAATAAGCAAATATCACCCTTATTTGAGATATTTCAGCTTACTTAGATTTCAGTTTTTGCAGTGTGCATTTTGGACATGTTGGGCACCCCTGGACCCGCGCGGCCGGCGGCGGGACTTGTGGGACTCGAACCTGGGTATCATTTTTGAACATTTTGTGGACTTTTGCCTTTTTTTCCCCAACTTTTCTCCCCCACTTCCCCTGTGCATATCAGATAATAAAGTTGAAAAACTATGCAATTTCATGCAATAATTATTTTTCTACCGTCAAAACAGAAAGAACTAACACGTTCAGTAAGAAAACATAAGGAACTTTATTGATGCTTCTTATTTCCAGGCGTTCACGGGCCAAACAAAATAATGTCTTGAGTTTGACACCTGTGGCATAGGCAATTGTGATAATACATTAATATTCATATACGTCAGACCTGGGCAAATTAAGGCCCGGGGGCCACATGCGGCCCGTTAAGCTTTTCAATCTGGCCCCCCGGACATTCCCAAATAATTTTTTTTAGATCTTTAAGATGTAAAGTGTAGCTGCCATTATGATGTGCAGTCATGTTTTCTAACGACCGTAAGTTTTCAACTATACAAAGTCTTTCAATGCTTGGAATCTGCACTTTTGCATGATATTTTAGTTACTATGGTAATCTAAAAGTCACAGCAGGCACCAAGCAGTGTGGGTGGAGGAGCGTTTCCACAGAGTATCAGCCTGAAATGTGGGTGTCAGGGACAGACGCGGAAGGAGATTTTCACAACAAAGTTCTAAAGTTTAGTGATGTATCAGATTGTGGGTGGGTTCATATTTCGCTGTTTTGTTGCATTTCGCTTGATTGTAAAATATGTCGACGGAGAGTGGGTGTGACGTTCATATGGTGTCAATATTCAGTCTTTTATCGTTCATAGTTAATATTGTAAATCCCACATTCTTTATTCTCATGTACATTCTGGGTGTCTCATTCAGTAAGAACATGTAAAATTCCATTCCTTTTTTTCAAGGCGGTCTGTCATAACGTTTTTAGCATTCAATCAGACATTTGTGAGGTTTTGTATTAGTGTTCCTAAAAATAGATATACCGGCCCCGAGACACATTTTTTTTCTCTAAATTTGGCCCCTGAGTCAAAATAATTGCCCAGGCCTGATATACATCCATTGTTACAGGGCAGCCATAACTGGGACTCAATGAAAATTGACCCACCGGCCTTAAAGGCCTACTGAAAGCCACTACTACCGACCACGCAGTCTGATAGTTTATATATCAATGATGAAATCTTAACATTGCAACACATGCCAATACGGCCGGATTAACTTATAAAGTGACTTTTAAAACTTCCCGGGAAATATCCGGCTGAAACGTCGCGGTATGATGACGTATGCGCGTGACGAAGTCAGAGTAACGGAAGTTATGGTACCCCGTAGAATCCTATACAAAAAGCTCTGTTTTCATTTCATAATTCCACAGTATTCTGGACATCTTTTGCAATTTGTTTAATGAACAATGAAGGCTGCAAAGAAGACAGTTGTAGGTGGGATCGGTGTATTAGCAGCGGACTACAGCAACACAACCAGGAGGACTTTGTTGGAGCGCTAGCCGCGCTAGCCGCGCTAGCCGCCGACCTCACCTTGACTTCCTACGTCTCCGGGCCGCCAAACGCATTGGGTGAAGTCCTTCGTCCTTCTGCCGATCGCTGGAACGCAGGTGAGCACGGGTGTTGATGAGTGGATGAGGGCTGGCTGGCGTAGGTGGAGAGCTAATGTTTTTAGCATAGCTCTGTGAGGTCCCGTTGCTAAGTTAGCTTCAATGGCGTCGTTAGCACAGCATTGTTAACCTTCGCCAGCCTGGAAAGCATTAACCGTGTATTTACATGTCCACGGTTTAATAGTATTGTTGATTTTCTATCTATCCTTCCTTCTATCCTTTATTTTTTTGTTTCTATATGCAGTTAAAGCACGATGCTATCACGTTAGCTTGTAGCTAAAGCATTTCGCCGATGTATTGTCGTGGAGATAAAAGGCACTGAATGTCCATTTTGCGTTCTCGACTCTCATTTTCAAGAGGATATAGTATCCCAGGTGGTTTAAAATACAAATCCGTGATCCACAATAGAAAAAGGAGAGTGTGGAATCCAATGAGCCAGCTTGTACCTAAGTTACGGTCAGAGCGAAAAAAGATACGTCCTTCACTGCCTCTCAAGTCCTTCACTGTAACGTTCCTCATCTACGAATCTTTCATCCTCGCTCAAATTAATGGGGTAATCATCACTTTCTCGGTCCGAATCTCTCTCGCTCCATTGTAAACAACGGGGAATTGTGAGGAATACTAGCTCCTGTGACGTCACGCTACTTCCGCTACAGGCAAGGCTTTTTTTTTATCAGCGAGCAAAAGTTGCGAACTTTATCGTCGATTTTCTCTATTAAATCCTTTCAGCAAAAATATGGCAATATCGCGAAATGATCAAGTATGACACATAGAATGGATCTGCTATTCCCGTTTAAATAAAAAAAAATCATTTTAGTAGGCCTTTAAGAGCTGTGCCGGTGAATGAGCTGACAGCCTGTGGCTTTTAGCTCTTTAGCTAGCACTTCTCAAAATACTTGTCAATCAGTGGGGATTTGTGGTTGGAGCCCAGTGTGTGCATGATGACCACCGTTAGACTTGCCTCTCACTCTTTGGCGACGGAGGCAAGACAAAGCTGGGGCTGCCTCGACCAGCTGGGCCGACGTTGAGAGGGTCGGGAGAACTATCTCAGAGCCACACTGCAAAAACTGAAAAAGATGAAATATCTCAAATAAGGGTGATACTTGCTTATTTTCTGTCTGATAAGATCATTCTTCTCACTAAGCAGATTTTATGTTAGAGTGTTTTACTTGTTTTAAGGGTTTTGCTCCTAAATGATGTCAGTAAGATATTACAGCTTGTTGCTGAGATTTGATGAGCTATATTGAGTAAAACATGCTTGAAACTAGAATATCAACTGTTGCAAAGCTGTGTCATCAACACTCACAAGTAGAAAACTACTTTTTTAAAGTCATCATTTCTTACTTCAAGCATGAAAAAAAAAAGTCATGACTTTGACACAATTGTGTCTCATAATTAAAACAGATGACTGCCCAATGCTGTTTTATTTCCAATGAAACAATAGAACATACGTACTCATATAGTAGTACAGTTGGCACAGTACAGTAAACTGACAGTTAATATTTAAACATTTAACATGTGACATTTCTAACAATTTTGAACAGAAATAGTTCATGCACATTCAGATAAATTCTTCAAAATTACAATTAAAAACATTTGGGCTGGGGGCCGGGCTGTATTTATGCACACTAATTGACTGAAAGAGCACGCACTTGGTGCGATGATGTCATGTTATCCATGGAAAAATGCATTTTTCGACAATATGATTTGCCTGAGCGGCTAGGAGACCCCGAGAGTAACAAGCGCTTGCCTTGTTGCCTTTCCATTAAGAACAATAAATTAGTTTTTAGTATAAGTTTGCTGGTTTCAAGAAATGTAATGCCGAGCGCATATCATTATGTCAAGATAATGGCACTAGCATTTACTTCATTTAAGAATATTTTTCAACATATTGAGCGAAAAGCTCTCATATTTTTTCTACCAAGAAAAGTGCACTTATTAGTGAGAATATACTTATTTTAAGCTATTTTTGGGTTCATTAAAGTTAGCTAATTTGACTTGTTTTGGAAAGTCTTGACAAGCCAAATTTTCTTGTTGTATTGGCAGATAATTTTGCTTAGTTCAAGTAAAATACCCCTCATTTTTGTGTTTTTTTTTTTCTTGTTTTTGAACACTGACTTTTTGCAGTGCTTGCCTCTCAGTCTTTGGCGACGGAGGCAAGACAAAGCTGGGTCTGCCTCGACCAGCTGGGCCGACGTTGAGAGGGTCGTGAGAAGGATCTCAGAGCTGAGCTCGTTCCTGCTGTGCATGTTTTCAATTGTTTAGCAATTTGTACGCGCTAACTGTGATAAGTCGAGCCTGGCAATGTTTTCCAAAGAGCGGCGCAGCGCTTTGATGTGACCTCAGCGTTAAGCGAAACAACAAGAAATGAAAGGCCCCGCTCGGAAATTCCCACCTGTTCAATTAGCACAAGGGCTTATCTTGGCGGTGCATGATGTCATCTCCACGACCGTGCTACGTCTATAGCGGTAATCAATGTTGCCGACAAGATGTTTTCAGCATGTGACCTCTTCTGTTAGACTTCTTCCCTCAGTGGCGACGTGTGTACAGAAGTCGGGAGGGAGGTAGCGACGGCGTTTGAAACGTGTCGCGTTAGTCTGTCAGGAAAAACAAGCCAGCTTCGATAAAAACGGCGCTGATAAGACAGATCAGACGATTTGGAGCCGCTCTTGGACTGGAGCTGTTTGCCATGGTTGTCAGCGTTGGCGTACAGGAACAGCTAGGATTGTGGGAAATATGCGTCTGAGCGCCAAATTAATGTCTTAATGGGCCATCAATCACTGGCTTTACATCAGCCATCTTTGATCAAACGACACTGGCAAATATTCACATATGTTGGGCTCCTCGTGTAAGTCTGAAGACAGATCACGGTGAGGCTGTCATGTCGTGATCTATTATCATCTGGGCTCGTATAATTGTCTTTCTTTCCCTTTGAGGACTAATGGCTGCGTTCTGCTGTGAAAGTCTCACATTTGGCACCAAAGACAAAGCTGTCTTAAAACATCTTTCCAAGGCGGGATAGCAACGTCAACAAAATGTGCTTCTTTCAGCTACTGTTTCTCAATCTTTATGGGGTAAAAATAGAAACCACTTGTGTCGGCTACATAGTCAACTTCACTTCTCTATGTTTCAAATAATCATTCATGACTGATTCATAAGACTGCAATGATAATATGTACATAATCATAGTGATAATATTATCCCCTTGTTGCACAGCTGGATTTATAGGGCTCCTCTGAGCTTGGCCCAGAAGGTACACTGCAAAAAGTCAGTGTTCAAAAACAAGAAAAAAAACAATACAAAAATGAGGGTTATTTTACTTGAACTAAGCAAAATTATCTGCCAATAGAACAAGAAAATTTGGCTTGTCAAGACTTTCCAAAACAAGTAAAATTAGCTAACCTCAATGAACCCAAAAATACCTTTAAAATAAGTATATTCTCACTAATAAGTGCATTTTTGTTGGTATAAAAAAAAGAGACCTTTTTGCTCAAAATGTTGAAAAATATTCTTAAATGAAGTAAATGCTAGTGCCATTATCTTGACATAATGATATGCGCTCGGCATTACATTTCTTGAAACCAGCAAACTTATACTAAAAACTAGTTTATTTTTCATATTGGAAAGGCAAAAAGGCAACGCTCAGGCAAATCATATTGTCTAAAAATGCATTTTCCCATCAATATCATGACATCATCGCGCCAAGTGCGTGCTCTTTCAGTCAATTAGTGCACAAGGAACATATATATATATATATATATATATATATATATATATATATATATATATATATATATATATATATATATATATATATATATATATATATATATATATATATATATATATATATATTTATTTATTTATTTATTTATTTACAGCCCAGCACCCGGCCAATTTTTTTTTAATTGTAATTTTGAAGAATTTATCTGAATGTGCATGAACTATTTCTGTTCAAATTTGTTTAATATGTCATATTTTAAATGTTTAAATATTAACTGTCAGTTTAATTGAGACAAGATTGTGTCAAAGTCATGAATTTTTATTTCATGCTTGAAATAAAAATTATTATTATATCGAGTAAAACATGCTTGAAACTAGAATATCAACTGTTGCAAAGCTGTGTCATCAACACTCACAAGTAGAAAACTACTTTTTCAAAGTAATCATTTCTTATTTCGAGCATGAAAAAAAAAAAGTCATGACTTTGACACAATTGTGTCTCATAATTAAAACAGATGACTGCCCAATGCTGTTTTATTTTCAATGAAACAATACAAAATATGTACTCATATAGTAGTACAGTTGGCACAGTACAGTAAACTGACAGTTAATATTTAAACATTTAACATGTGACATTTCTAACTATTTTGAACAGGAATAGTTCATGCACATTCAGATGAATTCTTCATAATTACAATAAAAAAAAATTTGGCCGGGGTTCCGGGCTGTATATATGCACACTAATTGACTGAAAGAGCACGCACTTGGCACGATGATGTCATGTTATCCATGGAAAAATGCATTTTTAGACCATATGATTTGCCTGAGCGGCTAGGAGACCCCGAGAGTAACAAGCGCTTGCCTTGTTAAAAAAATTAACTAGTTTTTAGTATAAGTTTGTTGGTTTCAAGAAATGTAATGCCGAGCGCATATCATTATGTCAAGATAATGGCACTAGCATTTACTTCATTTAAGAATATTTTTCAACATATTGAGCAAAAAGGACTTTTTTATTTTTCTTGTACCAAGAAAAGTGCACTTGTTATTAGTGAGAATATACTTATTTTAAGGTATTTTGGGGTTCATCGCAGTTAGCTAATTGTACCAGTACCGTAATTTCCGGACTATAAGCCGCACCTGACTATAAGCCGCACCAGCTAAATTTAGGGGAAAATACAGACTGCTCCATATATAAGCTGCACCCGACTATAAGCCGCAGGGTTTTGATGTGTAATTAGCGTAGTATATAGGGGTTCCTGCTACCACGGAGGGGATTGTCGGGACAGAGATGACTATTTTGACCCATTTATTAACAATAAATCTTTCAATCATTCAATCAAACTTTCACATCTTTGACATGGCGAACAGCATTCGTGCAGAGTACAAATAATACAACGGTGCAAAGTAATACAAAGTGCTCGCCTGTACGTTATCAAAATAACCAGCCTACCGGTATATGAAAAGTCAGTCTTTAATCATTGTGTCATCGTCTTCCTCCTGCGTACTAAAACCACCGAAATCCTCTTCGTCGGTGTCGGAGAAGAACAGGCCGTATATAAGCCGCACCCTTGTATAAGCCGCAGGGACCAGAACGAGGGGAAAAAGTAGCGGCTTATAGTCCGGAAATTACGGTACTTGTTTTGGAAAGTCTTGACAAGCCAAATTCTCTTGTTCTATCGGCAGATAATTTTGCTTAGTTCAAATAAAATACCACTCATTTTTGTATTTTTTTTTTCTTGTTTTTGAACACTGACTTTTTGCAGTGTAACCTGCGGAAAAAAACCCTGATATGACGAGTACTTTGGACAAAATGTAGAGATTTGTGCTTTTCATCGTGCGAATAACGTTTTCCACCACGGTCACGCTAAACAACAACAAAGCCAGTGACGGTGCAGTGACACCAACTGGATGAAAAGTTCCTCGCGATGACGCCGCAAACGTAGCTAGCGATGTTGAGGGGGAGAAGAGCCTTGTGGCTGAACATTGGAGCAGATGTTGCACTTCATGGAGGTCTGTTACTTGATTTACAGGACAAAAGCTGCAGAGTCAAATGAAGTGCTAATAGTTAGTTTGGCAGCCCCACACACCACTCAGCTCATTTAAACTCTTTCGTGCTCGTCATGTCGTTGAATGATTTTCACTTCACTTGTAACTGTTGCTAAAATGTCTTCTGGCTCTGTGGGGGTTTTGACTTCAACTATAAACGCTGTCCTGGGAATCTTTTTTTTTTTTTTTTTTTTTTATAATGTCCTGTCCAGCTTCTCAGGCAAATCATATAGTAGATGTAGATGCCCATATCGGCTGTTCAGATTTACTTTACAAAAGAGAAGTGTAGGATACTTCTCTTGTTGCCTTATTTGTATTTGACTTTATTAAATGTATTTATATTATCATTTGGTGCAGCCGGGCCGGAGCAGGAGGGGATAGAAAGAGAAAAAAAGGAAGACAGAGGGGGGAATTGTGGGGACAAGAGGGGGATTAGACAGAGAGACAAAAACAACAACAGCAAACACAACAACAACAACAACATCAGCAAATACTACATGTACAAATGTGATGGTAAAAGTAATAGCAAATAAGCAGTTAGTGAAGAAAAAAAAATAAATACAGAAATGACAATGACCATTACATTAAAAATTAAGCAATATGAATACCAATAGAAATAGCGCTATTGATAATAAACAATACCAATACTTTACCTTTATTATCAACAATACAATTGTTCAAATGCAACAATACATATACGTAGGGATGATACTCGATAAGAAAAGAACCGAGTCCTCGGACTCGAATCCCTTTTTGAGAACCGGTACCCGTTATCGAGACCACTATAGTAAAGGAAAAGAGTTGATTCTTTATTCGAATCCCGTCCCGACCAGAAATGCTCCGTGGGACATCACAAGAAATGACGTCACGTAGCTCAGTCATTAGGCGCAGATAGCGAAAGCAGGAAAACAATGGACGGGAAAAAGCGCTCCAAGGTGTAATAAAGTTCAAAACAAAAGCTATCATCCATCGAATAACTTTACTGAGAGATTTTAGCAGGGTAAAACACATGACGAACACTTTTACCACCAACCGGAAACATAGCAACCAGGCTAGCAACGCACCTCCTTTACGGCAGCTGTCGCAACGTTCTTAAAACAACCGCAGCACATACATATATATACAACACATCTCCCTTTTTTAACTTTTGTTTTTCTTTCCTTGTAAACAAAACAAAATCACACTGTAGATGTGTTGTTTGTCTAATTATAAATAATGCAGACGAGGCGTGTTGGCTGAGTTCTTGACGTTTACTTTCACAGCGTGGCAACATGCAACACTTTTCGGGGCTACCGCGCATGCTCGTAACTCCCGTTGCATGCTGGGTAGTGTAGTTGTTATATTCTCTCGCTCATAACATTTTCCCCCCTATAAAGAAATAATGTTAACTCAATAAAGTGTATTTCTTTTTTTAGCTTTAACTTTTCTTTTTTTTTAGCATTGTAACCACATTTGCAAAGAACTTTTCTCTTCATAGAATTTTCTTTCAATAAAGAAATAAAGTGCAAAAATGTCAAAGCATCATAACAAACAGTTATGTTCCAATAGCAGCAGAAGTGCACTTTTTGGAGAGCTGTATTATTTTCCGTTTTGTGCCCAAGGGACTGATTTTATTTAACACTATATTATTATTTATACACCTATAGCAGGGGTGTCAAACTCATTTTAGATCGGGGGCCACATGGAGAAAAATCTACTCCCAGGTGGGCCGGACAGGTAAAATCACGGCACGATAACTTAAAAATAAAGACAAATTCAGATTGTTTTCTTTGTTTAAAAATAGAACAAGAAAATTCTGAAAATGTACAAATCATAATGGTTTTTTTTTTTTTTTTACACTTACATGTTGCGGTTAATAGTATTCTATCTTTATTTGTCGTTATTTATATTTTCTGAATACATTATGTGATAATGTTCATCAGTCAACTCATTGGTGTTAATTTTCAATCTATTACGATAAAAAAATTATATCAAAATCAAATTACAGGATGTCATTCATGTAAGTTTGCTCATTTTCCTTAACTGGTGCACTAACATCATGTGGTTTTTTATTTTTTTACATATGTAGCATAATCTACAAAGATGCAAATAATTGCTATTGTGACATCTAGTGGACACATTTAGAACAGCAGTTTCTTTCATTCAAAAATTTTGGTTCATTTTTATACTTAGCAAACTCATCCCGCGGGCCGGATAAAACCTGTCCGCGGGCCTGATCCGGCCCACGGGCCGTACGTTTGACACCCCTGACCTATAGTGATCACAGAGACAGGTTGTTTTTGTGTTACTGTATATATTTGTTTCTCTGAAAAATCCCACTTAATATACTTTGGGTAACAACATTCAATATTTATTTATTTTATTTTATTTTATTTTTTTAGGTGGGTAACAGTCAATATTTATTTATTTATTAGATTTTATTTTTTTATTATATAATAAAAGTGAGCTTTTGCTAAACCAAATATTGTGTGTTTTTTTCCATATACAACAACCTATCTGGACTCCATAAGAGAATCGATAAGGAATCGGTTCGATAAGAGGATTCGATAATAGGCTCGAACTCGATAGTTCCTTATCAAACATCATCCCTACATATACGTAATGATAGCTTGAGATACGAAAGAATGCAGAAAAATGGAGGGGAAGAGAGATAAGCAACCTACATTAACCTTGTAGATTGTTATAGTAACAATAGGTCAAGCTTTGTCAGTGTGCCATGTGTTATTGTCCTGGGAATCTCAGGGAGGACTCCTCGGTCCCAGGGGAGTCGTCGGGGGGGGCGGGGGGGGGGGGGGGGGGGCAGATGTGAAGCATGTTTCGTTTTTTCCCCCCCTCCTCCCGTCGCTCCGCAGATGCCGCGGCCCTGAATGGAGCCTTGAGAGACAGACCAAATGTCTGTGGTCAGCGGGGAAGCGGCGGCACAAAGGGATGATCCCGTCCTGAGGCAAAGAGGGAGAAAAAACACATTTCCGCTACTTTCAGACAATGTGGAACTGGAAACCTACTACTTTTAAGCCCCCTGTGAAAATGGGGGACTGACTCGAGGACTTTGATTACTGAACTGAGTTGAAGTAAATCATGCAAGGTGTGCACAGTGCAGATGTGGTTAGCCCGTGCACACCGGCAGTCAAAGCTGCCATACCCCTCTGGTCACCATTCCACCTTTTTTTTTTTTCTTCCTTGCCGGAAAAAAATATGCATCCACACTTGCTTGTGTGCTATTAGCTTGTTTTAAAACACACATCTGCACGTTTTAAAACACACATCTGCACGTTTTAAAACACACATCTGCACGTTTTGCTTGGTTTTTGCAGAACTTATTGCAAAAACGGAGTAGCTTCAACAAGAGAAGAAGAATATGTTGCATGGAGTAAGCCAACTTTTTTCCTTGTTTTTCATTGATTGAAAGTGAACAAAAATAAATACAAACCATATGAAGGGACTCTAATAATTAGGGGTGTAACGGTACACAAAAATGTCGGTTCGGTACGTACCTCGGTTTAGAGGTCACGGTTCGGTTCATTTTCGGTACAGTAAGAAAACAACAAAATATACATTCTTTGGTTATTTACCAAATGTGTAAACAATGGCATAACATACATATACACACATGGTCCATTGCCAGGGTTAATGTGGTCAACATATATCAAATAAAAACTAAATAAGATAAGGCTCAGAATGGTTTCTTAACAAAACCTTTCTACATATAAAGTGTTTTTTTTTTATTGATTGATTGATTGAGACTTTTATTAGTAGATTGCACAGTACAGTACATATTCCGTACAATTGACCACTAAATGGTAACACCCCAATAAGTTTTTCAACTTGTTTAAGTCGGGGTCCAAGTAAATCAATTCATGGTACAAATACTGTATATTAGCCTTGATACACCATTTTCTTAAGAAATTGTGTTTGATTATTTATTTATTTTTTTACCATCTGATTGATGGATAATTTGCTTAAGAAATCGCAAGTCAAGGTGACAAGCAGATATTTAAGTATTTATTTTTGACAACCCCCCCAAAAATGCTTGGAACATGTATCTTGCTGCAAGCACAGATGATTTTAAAGTTTAGAAGATTCTAAATCGATTCGTAATTTTTAAAAATCAATTAAATAAATATATATGTATATGTATATATATGCACTACCGTTCAAAAGTTTGGGGTCACCCAAACAATTTTGTGGAATAGCCTTCATTTCTAAGAACAAGAATAGACTGTGGAGTTTCAGATGAAAGTTCTCTTTTTCTGGCCATTTCGAGCGTTTAATTGACCCCACAAATGTGATGCTCCAGAAACTCAATCTGCTCAAAGGAAGGTCAGTTTTGTAGCTTCTGTAACGAGCTAAAGTGTTTTCAGATGTGTGAACATGATTGCACAAGGGTTTTCTAATCATCAATTAGCCTTCTGAGCCAATGAGCAAACACATTGTACCATTAGAACACTGGAGTGATAGTTGCTGGAAATGGGCCTCTATACACCTATGTAGATATTGCACCAAAAACCAGACATTTGCAGCTAGAATAGTCATTTAGCACATTAGCAATGTATAGAGTGTATTTCTTTAAAGTTAAGACTAGTTTAAAGTTATCTTCATTGAAAAGTACAGTGCTTTTCCTTCAAAAATAAGGACATTTCAATGTGACCCCAAACTTTTGAACGGTAGTGTATATATATATATATATATATATATATATATATATATATATATATATATATATATATATATATATATATATATATATATATATATATATATATATATAAAATAGTTGGCAATTAATTTAGTCATCAATTCTTTGGATCTATGCTATGCGCATGCGCAGAGGCTACTTTTTATTTTAATTTTTTATAAACCTTTATAAATGGCAACATTTACAAACAGCTGAGAAACAATAATCAAAATAAGTATGGTGCCAGTATGCTGTTTTTTCCCCCCAATAAAATACTTGAAAGGATAGAAATGTAGTTTGACTCTTTTATCCGATTATTAATCGATTAATCGAAGTAATAATCGACAGATTAATCTATTATCAAATTATTTGTTAGTTGCAGCCCTAATATGTATGTGTGTATATGTGTGTGTATATATATATATATATATATATATATATATATATATATATATATATATATATATATATATATATGTATATTTGACAAATAATTATTTTTTTAAAGGATAACGTTTTAAATTAAAATAGGGTGTGCAAACTAGTAGAGGGTGTGTTGCATGTGATCTACCAAGACCGGGTGTGCAATTGACAAAAATGTGCAAAAGTGGTACAGACCGCCCTATTTAAATGAGGTTTTGTTGTGTACAATAACCGGCTGGCACCATGGAGACACTTATTTCCCTCTACATTTACCAGCACACACATATAATATGTATACCTCCTTTGCTAGGCTATACTAGAGCATGATCTAGACCAGTGTTTTTCAACCACTGTGCCGCGGCACACACTAGTGTGCCGTGAGATACAGTTTGGTGTGCCGTGGGAGATTATATCATTTCACCTATTTGGGTTAAAAATATTTTTTGCAAACCAGTAATTATAGTCTGCAAATGATGTGTTGTTGTTGAGTGTCGGTGCTGTCTAGAGCTGGGCAGAATAACCGTGTAATACTCTTCCATATCAGCCGGTAGCTAATTGCTTTGTAGATGTCGGAAACAGCGGGAGGCAGTGTGCAGGTAAAAAGTTATCTAATGCTTGAACCAAAAATAAACAAAAGGTGAGTGCCCCTAAGAAAAGGCAGTGAAACTTAGGGAAGGCTATGCAGAACGAAACTGGCTACAAAGTAAACAAAAACAGAATGCTGGACGACAGCAAAGACTTACTGTGGAGCAAAGACGGCGTCCACAATGTACATCCGAACATGACATGACAATCAACAATGTCTACACAAAGAAGGATAAAAACAACTGAAATATTCTTGATCGCTAAAACTTAGACTTAGACAAACTTTAATGATCCACAAGGGAAATTGTTCAATGATGGAAAGGACAATGCAGGTATAAATAGACTAATATAGCTATAAAAAAATAAAAAAAATCTCACATATATACGAATATATACATATGTGTACAGAGTAATTTATATACAGATATATTATATTATGTCTATAACATATATACAATGTAAAACAAAGTAGATGCGGGAAATATCGCTCAAAGGAAGACATGATACCAAAAGAAGAGAAAAAGCCATCAAAATAGGAGTGCAAGACAAGAACTAAAACACTACACACAGGAAAACAGCAAAAAAGTCCAAATAAGTCACGGCGTGATGTGACAGGTGGTGACAGTACACCTACTTTGAGACAAGAGCTATATTGATGCATGCTTGGTTATGCTTTAAAGTCATATCCAACAATTGCGACGACGACTTTTTACTGTCAACTGAGTTTCGTTTTTTTATGATTTCTGCTGGTGGTGTGCCTCCGCATTTTTTCAACGCAAAAAAATGTGCCTTGGCTCAAAAAAGGTTGAAAAACACTGATCTAGACAACAGAACCTATACACGCTGAAAGTGGGTGCGTCTGGAATAATCCAGGTGCAAGAAAATGCATATTGCAAGATTGCGATTATGCTTTAAACTGACTTCATCCACTTGAACAACTTCTGCAATAATAGTCAAACAAATGTAACAACCTTGCAGAGCTGTAATGCCTTTCAACAGACAAAATTCCAAGCAGTTGAAAGGGAATTTCCAACTCAGGAGTCAGAATGTGTGCTATCAAGACACTATTTTGTTAGGCGTTTTTATGTGCTGTAGCAGCGTTGTCTTGGTGAAGCAGTATTATGATTATGACGCTTTGGCACCTGAACGCATCACATCATGAAGCCCAAACCCTTCTCTTTCGACACACTATTATATCCCAAACTGTTGGTTTCCTTTCCGCTGCAAACTGTTTTGTAGAATGTTGTTGGATCATAAATGGTACTCCCTTCTTTGAAATACAGCCTGAGTGGTTGAAGTGAATCTGAGGTTGTCAGCTCTATAAAAGGCTGCTGATTGTTCTAGACCAGGGGTCACTAACCTTTTTGAAAGCAAGAGCTACTTCTTGGGTACTGATTAATGCGAAGGGCTACCAGTTTGATACACACTTAAATAAATTGCCAGAAATAGCCAATTTGCTCAATTTACCTTTAACTATGTTATTATTAATAATTAATGATATTTACACTTAATTGAACGGTTTAAAAGAGGAGAAAACACGAAAAAAAATGACAATTAATTTTGAAACATAGTTTATCTTCAATTTCGACTCTTTAAAATTCAAAATTCAACCGAAAAAAAGAAGAGAAAAACTAGCTAATTCGAATCTTTTTAAAAAAAAATTAAAACAAATTTTTATGGAACATCATTAGTAATTTTTCCTGATTATGATTACTTTTAGAATTTGGATGACATGTTTTAAAAAGGTTAAAATCCATTCTACACTTTTTTTTAGAATATATAACAAATTGGACCAAGCAAGATTTCTAACAAAGACAAATCATTATTTCATTTAGATTTTCCAGAACAAAAATGTTAAAAGAAATTAAAAAGACTTTGAAGTAAGATTTAAATGTGATTCTACAGATTTTCTAGATTTGCCAGAATATTTTTTTTGAATTTTAATCATAATAAGTTTGAAGAAAAATATTCTTCGTCGAAAAAACAGAAGCTAAAATGAAGAATTAAATTAAAATGTATTTAATATTCTTTACAATAAAAACAATACATTTACCTGAACATTGATTTAAATTGTCAGGAAAGAAGAGGAAGGAATTTAAAAGGTAAAAAAGATATATGTGTTTAAAAATCTTAAAATCATTTTTAAGGTTGTATTTTTTTCTCTAAAATTGTCTTTCTGAAAGTTATAAGAAGCAAAGTAAAAAAAATAATGACTTAAACCAAAGTCTTTAAAATATTTTCTTGGATTTTCAAATTCTATTCGAGTTTTGTCTCTCTTAGAAGTAAAAATGTCAGGCAAAGCGAGACCAGCTTGCTAGTAAATAAATAAAAATTTAAAAATAGAGGCAGCTCACTGGTAAGTGCTGCTATTTGAGCTATTTTTAGAACAGGCCAGCGGGCTACTCATCTGGTCCTTACGGGCTACCTGGTGCCCGCGGGCACCGCGTTGGTGACCCCTGTTCTAAAGGAACATTGAACTCATTATGTTCACATGTTGGTTTTAAATTCCTGGAAATATGATATTTCCAACATTACTTTGGGTTTAGTATCAAAATCCATATCTGTATGCATTTAGAACGGGGGTCAGCAACCCGCGGCTCTAGAGCCACATGCGGCTCTTGAGCGGCGCCCTGGTGGCTCCATGGAGCTTTTTCAAAAATGTATGCTAATGGCAAGAAAATGGGGTGAAAAATATATTTTTTGTTGTAATATGGTTTCTGTAGGAGGACAAATATGACACAAACCTTCCTAATTGTTAGAAAGCCCCCAGTTGAATATGTTTGTGTTCATGCTTCACTGATGAGAGTATTTGGCGAGCGCCGTTTTTGTTTTCAGCGGCCCTTGAACTCACCGTTGTGTGGACTGTGACTCAACAGTTTGTTTCTCCGACGCTGCCACAGAAAGACATGTTTTATGCCACTCCTTCTTTGTCTCATTTTGTCCACCAAACGTTTTATACTGTGCGTGAATGCGAAAAGGTGAGCTTTGTTGATATTGTTGACTTGTTGTGGAGTGCTAATCAGGCATATTTGGTCACTGCAAGTTAATCGATGCTAACATGCTATTTAGGCTAGCTGTATGTACATATTGCATCATTATGCCTCTTTTGTAGGTATATTTGAGCTAATTTAATTTCCTTTACTTATGTTAATTTATATGTGCATTTTTCATGAATCACGACACATTATCTGTATGTAATATTGGCTGCATTTCTAATAGATGCTTGTGTGCCATGTTGTTCCAGACCAAAGCAAACGTTAGCCAGCTTGCAAAGATTGTAATAAATCCATTGATAAATACTACATTTCAACATTTCTGTCAACAAAGTATTTTAATGTTTTGTGGCTCCAGACAGATTTTTATTTTTTATTTTTCGTCCAATATGGCTCCTTCAACATTTTGGGTTGCCAACCCTTGATTTAGAATTAGAGAGTGATGAGCGACTTGAACGATACCAGAGAATTACAATGTGCACTGCAAAGAACGCCATGGAGTGTCCTAATTAGGGCCCTACAGAAATTGCTTTGTTTATTAATATCCTCCCAATTTGATCGCATTTTAGAGACACTTTAAAATGCATTAAAAAAAACTCACCAATTTTTGCCGGCGCATCAGTGCAGCAAAGAATGTGATATTTTTTGAGGGTCTGAACACAAAATTTTTAAATTGACTCAATAGCACCCCCTTGAAAATGAGAAAAATATACTCCTGCTACCAGATTCACGTTTGATAGGGGTGTAACGGTACGTGTATTTGTATTGAACCGTTTCGGTACGGGGGTTCCGGTTCGGTTCGGAGGTGTACCGAACGAGTTTCCACACGGACATATTAAGTAGCGTAACGCACGTTGTGTAAACAATGCACAACACACGGCATGCTAGCAGCTAACGGGCTAGGACAACATGTAAAAGCCAGAGCTGGAAGACCCTCCTGCCTCATTAAGATCTCCCGTTTGGGAACACTTTGGCTGCGCGATACAACAACGGAGGACGGAGGTTTGCCGACATTGTTCAGCAGCTGCTTCTCACAACACGTCAAACATGCTAACCCATTTGAAGCGTCACCACCGCATTCAAGCAGCCTCTCCTCGGCGAGTCAGGCAGGGCTAAAGCAATAACAAATAAATAATAATACTAATAAAAGTCTCAATCAATCAATCAAAAAAAGCACTTTATACGTAGAAAGGTTTTGTTAAGAAACCATTCTGAGCCTTATCTTATTTAGTTTTTATTTGATACATGTTGACCACATTAACCCTGGCAATGGACCCTGTGTGTATATGTATGTAATGCCATTGTTTACACATTTGGTAGATAAATAACCAAAAAATTTATATTTTGTTGTTTTCTTACTGTACCGAAAATGAACCGAACCGTGACCTCTAAACCGAGGTACGTACCGAACCGAAATTTTTGTGTACCGTTACACCCCTAACGTATGATCACGAAAATTGATGGAGACGTCTATCATAAGAGGACACGCGTAAAAGTCTCAAGAACCCATATTTGAAAGTATACAGGAAGTTGGCCATCTTGTTTTCCCTGGCCGCTCTTAGGCCAAAAACAGGGGTCGTACTTTAACAAACTCCTTCAAGAGACTTTGACCAAATGAGCTGCGGTTAAATTAAAAGTTACTCGACAGATGGCCGATGATAAATTGCAAAGTAATAGGATGTGGACCAAACTTTGATCTGATGGCTCACCACAACATTTTAAACATCAAACTTGAATGTTTCGGGTCCACAAATTCAAATCTTAATCATAATTGGTACAAATGATGATGACGACACGCTGAAGTGCCTTATGGGTCAGTACCTATCCGTCCATACCCAAACAGAGTGGGTGGAGCCTGGCGGCAAAAACTGCTCCTTGCCATTACCAGTCAAATTGTCATTAGAAGAAGAAAAAAGTCAGTGTTCAAAAACAAGAAAAAAATAAATACAAATGAGGGGTATTTTATTCGAACTAAGCGAAATTATCTGCCAGTAGAACAAGAAAATTTGGCTTGTCAAGACTTTCCAAAACAAGTCAAATTAGCTAACCTCAATGAACCCAAAAATACCTTCAAATAAGTATATTCTCACTAATAACAAGTGCACTTTTCCTGGTAGAAAAAAAAGAGACCTTTTTTGCTCATTATGTTGAAAAATATTCTTAAATGAAGTAAATGCTAGTGCCATTATCTTGACATAATGATATGCGCTCGGCATTACATTTCTTGAAACCAGCAAACTTATACTAAAAACTACTTTATTGTTCTTAATGGAAAGGCAACAAGGCAAGCGCTTGTTACTCTCGGGGTCTCCTAGCCGCTCAGGCAAATCATATTGTCTAAAAATGCATTTTTCCATGGATAACATGACATCATCGCGCCAAGTGCGTGCTCTTTCAGTCAATTAGTGCGCATATATACAGCCCGGCCCCCGGCTAAAATGTTTTTAATTGTAATTTTGAAGAATTTATCTGAATGTGCATGAACTATTTCTGTTCAAAATAGTTTAAAATGTTAAATGTTTAAATATTAACTGTCAGTTTACTGTACTGTGCCAACTGTACTACTATATGAGTACGTATGTTCTATTATTGGAAATAAAACAGCAAAGTCCATTTGGCTGTCATCTGTTTTAATTATGAGACACAATTGTGTCAAAGTCATGATTTTTTTTTTTCACGCTTGAAATAAGAAATGATGACTTTAAAAAAGTAGTTTTCTACTTGTGAGTGTTGATGACACAGCTTTGCAACAGTTGATATTCTAGTTTCAAGCATGTTTTACTCAATATAGCTCATCAAATCTCAGCAACAAGCTGTAATATCTTACTGACATCATTTAGGAGCAAAACACTTAAAACAAGTAAAACACTCTAACATCAAATCTGCTTAGTGAGAAGAATGATCTTATCAGACAGAAAATAAGCAAATATCACCCTTATTTGAGATTTCAGTTTTTGCAGTGCAGATACTACACCGATGGTCTATGATGGCGATCAAAGGGTTGGCGACCCCTGGTCGAAATACATTTTGCCTGTACTATAGGATGTGGGCGTGGCATGGCGCCAAACTTTAATCTGATGGATTGTCACAAAACACGAGACGTTAATAACTCGGCTCCAAAAGTTCCGATTTTAATCATAATTGATACAAATGATGATGATGATATCTTGAAGTGCTGGATTGCTCAGTAATTATTTGTGCCTATTTATAGAGGGTGGAGCCTGGCAGTAAAACCTACTGCTGCTCGCCATCACAAATGAAACTCATTAAATCACTTTAGTTTAATACTTCTCGGTTATTTACTGTTAAACACTCCCAGGAAGAAGAAATTATTAATATTATTGGTATTAATAATATCATTTGTCCATAAAATTGTTATAAGTAGACCTCTGTATAACATTGTATCCTTATCAACAATAAAGAAATAGGAAAGAAAGAAAAAAACAGATGAACTTGCAACAAACAATAACTTTAACATTATTTTTTAGACTGTAACAGAAAAGATTTTAAGTGCATCGATTTGCCTGAAATTTAAAAAAAATAAATCTTTGAACTATAAACATTTGACCAACTTTAGCCATTTTTTATTGTAAAAACTTAAATAGACTCAAAAAACAATGCTACATTCAAATATATTCAATACATTCAATATACAAAACACTTTAACCTACAAAACAAAAATGAATAAAATAATGTGTGCAGTTTTTTTTTGATCAAAATGAGGAAGTCAGGATTGTTTACAATGAGCACATTTTGTACTGCAGTTTTTCGAAACAGAGTTTAGTTATGATACTGCATGATACCGATTAAGCATGTACCGCCCCACCCCCGACTCCTACCCATAAAGTATATTGAAAGCAATGAGTTTACATCTTCGTTCTGAAAACCAACATGTACATCTGTTTTATAATGTAGCTATAAACATCAAGTAATACATTATATTATCACAGACATTTCTATATTTGCCGATGCTATACATGCTTGTACTTTATTATATGTATAGTGTTATATGTAGTATTGATAAAACTAATGTTGCATAATAGATCATATTTCAATGTTGGTAAAATACTGTAACAGTTTGAAAAGACTTTGTTTTTTAATTAAAAGCAGCTCATTCCTAACATCTTCTATAGCATTCTATTATCTATCACTAAAGTAAGCGTAGCATGACCGTACACATTTCCACATGTGGTGGCCGTCCAACAAAGTGGGGGTGCAGATAATATTTAAATGCATTGCTAGTTTGAGTCAGAGTTCTGTTTATCAAGTATCCCAGAATGCAACGGGACACTTACAGCTATATACGAGCGTATATGTATATAGTTTTAAAAAGCCTAAGAACATTCAATTGAATTTGTTACACTGTGCAAACTTTAAAGTGTAAGAGATAATACGATAGTATAGGATACATGGATATGCGGGTAATACATAGTATCAGATGTGGTATTGTCAAAACAAGTATTGCATAATATATCATATTCCAAAACATATAAACCATGGTACCGTTTAAATACCCAGATAGCAGCCTGCGTACAAACCCAAACCTTAACTGAGAATGGTAGGCTAAATAGCTACAGTATATGGTATTGATTGATTGATTGATTGAAACTTTTATTAGTAGATTGCACAGTACAATACATATTCCGTACAATTGACCACTAAATGGTAACACCCCAATAAGTTTTTCAACTTGTTTAAGTCGGGGATGTGGAGGGTTTGGTTGATATCAGCACTTCAGTCATCAACAATTGCATCATCAGAAACAGTGTAGGTGTGACTTGGTAGGATATGTACAGCGAGCAGAGAACATAGTGAGTTCAGATAGCATAAGAACAAGTATATACATTACAAATACATTTCATTATTTACATTTGGTTATTTACAATCCGGGGAGGTGGGATGTGGAGGCGGGAGGGTGTTAGTCAAGGGTTGAAGTTGCCTGGAGGTGTTGTTCTATGATGCAAAGCACATCCAGGTTTATGTGTCAGTGGCTTATTTACCGGGTGGTATAGGGTTTTGCCCCCTAGTAGTACAGAAAAGTCACTGCAAGTTAACCAATTTAACACTGCACATGTTTTACCTGAGTGAAAAGGAAGGCAATTCCAATTTCATACAATATACTGTTTAAATTTATGTAGCCAGTATAATTTACCAGGAAAATGTTACTAGAAAACTCTCTGTATCAAACTTCTTCATTCAGAATGTAATAATAGCAATAGACAGAGAGAGAGAAAGAGAGAGCAATAGAGAGAGAGACAGTGAGCTAGAGAGAGACAGAACGAGAGAGAACCATAACCCAAATTAGTAAATTACAAAAGCCACATGTTTTCCATATCATCATGACAAGCTTGCCTTGAGCACAAACAGAACACCAAATCCCCTTAAGTCCCGGAAAAATAATAAGTCTTTTAAATTGTCTGTCGAACTCAAAAAAGAGAGTTCCACTTGTATCCGGGCTACCACCAACCATTCTGAGCCTTATCTTATTTAGTTTTTATTTGATATACACTACCGTTCAAAAGTTTGGGGTCACCCAAACAATTTTGTGGAATAACCTTCATTTCTAAGAACAAGAATAGACTGTCGAGTTTCAGATGAAAGTTCTCTTTGTCTGGCCATTTTGAGCGTTTAATTGACCCCACAAATGTGATGCTCCAGAAACTCAATCTGCTCAAAGGAAGATCAGTTTTGTAGCTTCTGTAACGAGCTAAACTGTTTTCAGATGTGTGAACATGATTGCACAAGGGTTTTCTAATCGTCAATTAGCCTTCTGAGCCAATGAGCCAAACACATTGTACCTTAGAACACTAGAGTGATAGTTGCTGGAAATGGGCCTCTATACACCTATGTAGATATTGCACCAAAAAGCAGACATTTGCAGCTAGAATAGTCATTTAGCACATTAGCAATGTATAGAGTGTATTTCTTTCAAGTTAAGACTAGTTTAAAGTTATCTTCATTGAAAAGTACAGTGCTTTTCCTTCAAAAATAAGGACATTTCAATGTGACCCCAAACTTTTGAACGGTAGTGTATGTTGACCACATGAACCCTGGCAATGGACCCTGTGTGTATATGTATGTTATGCCATTGTTTACACATTTGGTAAATAAATAACCAACAAATTTATATTTTGTTGTTTTCTTACTGTACCGAAAATGAACCGAACCGTGACCTCTAAACCGAGGTACGTACCGAACCGAAATTTTTGTGTACCGTTACACCCCTAGCGCCACGTGTATTCGTCAGAAAGATAATAGTGCAGGCAACACAGTAGGGGTTCATGTTTAAACAAGTTACACTGGGGTGTCCTGAGTTCTATACATGACTGTCTTTTTCTGTGCACTAGTCAGAAACTAAAAGTAGTCCCACAGCCCGTATTTACTGTTGAGTTCATCATGAACAATTCCCCCAAGCCAGGTCCCTCAGGTTCTGATTAGTTTATTTATTTGTGCTTCGAAACCGGATCGAGGGTAAAGGAAAAGGCCATTTAGGAGACGATTTGCTTCAACCACTGTTTCTCCAGCACATCCGGGCCTACGTGATCTGCTACGAAGTGTGGATGAGAAGCTTAAAAAAAATAACCTGCATTCAATCAGCTTATTCACCCTCCTGTTGCAGGCCTTCTCCGTATCACTGCTGCTCCTGAGTAATTACTGCACTTTGGGATCAAAGCTCCGACCATGTCCAAGACAAATAGGAGTACTTGCGTCAGATAGCGGTGCATCTGATGGCTTGCCGGGAAAGTCCAGATAGAACCCTACACGGGGTCAATCACAGGCACTCCGACTAGAGTCAGCCTTGTGAACTTCAAGTAAACCATTGGATGGATTATTCTTAGGATGCGGAGTCATACTTAAATCCAAACACTGCTATTTTGGTGTACAGTAAATGACTCTTAAGTACTCAGTAGCCTCCTTTTCTGATAACACAACCTAAAAATAGACCATATCAGCCAGTGTACATACAGAGTAATGTATGCCGCTACAAAACAAAAGCAGATGAAGAGTGAACTGGACTTGGAAGCTTCCAGAAGCACTAGAGAGCCGACATCTGCACACGCCAAAGGGGTCTCGAAAACAGCCAGAGCAACACTGCAAAGATCTGAAGGCTGCGGGAGGTCAAGGTGACTCAAGCACTGAGGCATCCTCTACTCGTTGTGCTGCCAGGTTTACTAAACCAGCGCTGATGTACAGGATGGTCGGGGCTTTGAGACGGCAATCTCTCATCTTTAAGATGGACTTCTGCGTGTACTTTTCTGGCTCAAGCCAGATCTTAAATAAGTGCTTGAATCTACAGCAGGGCTATTCAACCGGCGGTCCGAGGACCAAATCATGACAGCAAATTAAAAAGTAGATTACTAATAGTTTTGAGAAAAAAAATTATATCATTCAATCAATCAAAGTTTATTTAAATAGATCTTAATCACAATTGTCCTAAAGGTTTTCACAAAGTCACAATGACATCCCCTAACCTAACCTCACATCCAGGCAAGGAAAACTCAAAAGAACCCAGTTGGGGGAAAGGGACTGCAGAAACCCACAATGGATGTCGAGTGGGTTTAATTATTGAATTGTTGTCAGGTTTTGTCACTGACAGTTTAGTTATGTTTTGGTTTTTCCTCTGTTTGTCTTTATTTCCTGTCAGCGCTCTTATTTTGGTTGTTTCCGTCGTCTTCCTCTTCCCTGCCGGGCCGTCCCACGGCCTCGCCAGCGTCTCCAGCATCAGCGACCTGCGGCTGGCCTGACGCACTGGCGGCCAGCAGGCACCAGCATGCGGACCTCTCGTCGGCCACGGATGTGGTCGTTCCATGGGCGACGGCCTCGCCAATTGCGACGGCATTCAACTCGCCGTCGCCACCTGTCTCT
>NC_084752.1:41666607-41674107 GCF_033978785.1 Entelurus aequoreus | reverse complement strand
TACACTACCGTTCAAAAGTTTGGGGTCACCCAAACAACTTTGTGGAATAGCCTTCATTTCTAAGAACAAGAATAGACTGTCGAGTTTCAGATGAAAGTTCTCTTTTTCTGGCCATTTTGAGCGTTTAATTGACCCCACAAATGTGATGCTCCAGAAACTCAATCTGCTCAAAGGAAGGTCAGTTTGTAGCTTCTGTGTTCTTATGTGTCTTGTACATGTTAAGAATGGACAAAATAAAGCTTGTCAAATTGTCTGTAACGAGCTAAACTGTTTTCAGATGTGTGAACATGACTGCACAAGGGTTTTCTAATCATCAATTAGCCTTCTGAGCCAATGAGCAAACACATTGTACCATTAGAACACTGGAGTGATAGTTGCTGGAAATGGGCCTCTATACACCTGTATAGATATTGCACCAAAAAGCAGACATTGGCAGCTAGAATAGTCATTTACCACATTAGCAATGTATAGAGTGTATTTCTTTAAAGTTAAGACTAGTTTAAAGTTATCTTCATTGAAAAGTACAGTGCTTTTCCTTAAAAAATAAGGACATTTCAATGTGACCCCAAACTTTTGAACGGTAGTGTATGTGTATATATGTATGTATGTATATATATGTATACATAAAATATAAATTTTCAAGAAATTTGCAAAAATGCTGTTTACTGCTTCTGTTGGCAGATTATTTATCTTATTTTGAATCGTGCATCTCAGATTTTTGTACACATGGCTAAAAGGCGGTATCCTTTCTTTCAGCCTCAGGTCCTCTTCCAGAGACCTGGGAGCTCCAGGGTTCTGCACAGGATCATAGCTGTTCCCAATCCTGGACTCTTCCAGACGAATACGTCAGATGTCGTTCCTGGTGTCTACAGGAGCCGTCCATCTAGCTCGGGGTTAGCTCCACATCCCCACCAAGGGCGATCGATAACATCCAGGTAGGTCACTGGGCAAGCCCCTTAGATTAGCGATCAATAAATGATAGCGCGGCCTCACCAAAGTCTGCGTCCGGTGTTGAGGAACCAGAAGACTCAGGCGAGAAATGAGCTACTGGAACAAGAACAAAACATTCCTGGAGCAACAAAAGTATCTGGAGCCTTGATTGCAGTTAATTGAGCTGGCTTTGATGTCCAACTTTGCAGTGTTCATGTAATAAAACCCCTCGGCGACACTGTAGTGCCTGCTCGCTGGTAAATGGTAACTTGTAAAAAATTCACCTATCTACATTATGAGATTGTACATCAGTTACCTATTGTAAACACTCCCATCCATCCATCAATCATCGGATGTGGAGTTCGACACATGTGCCAGCCTCTTAGCGTGATAAAAGGCCGCACTCCATGATCAGATAGCCCACAATTGTCATAATCGTTCTTGCGCTACTTCCTGTGGGAGCACTGATTCCTCACACCTGTCTCCTATTGCACTTAGGCAGGGCTGGATGATTGTATAGTGGATTTTGTTTGTGTGCACGTACTACTACTACCATGCACTAACCAGGCCTGGGCAATTATTTTGACTCGGGGGCCACATTTAGAGAAATAAATGTGTCTGGGGGCCGGTATATCTATTTTTAGGAACATTAATACAAAACCTCACAATAATGTCTGATTGAATGCTAAAAAACGTTATGACAGACCGCCTTAAAAAACGTAATGGAATTTTTACATTTTTCTATGAAGGATAAAACACTGAATATTGACAAAATATGAACGTCACACCCCCTTCCGATCGACATATTTTACAATCAAGTGAAACGCAACAAAAATGCAACAAACAGTGAAATATGAACGCGAAGGGTACAAAATAAACCCACCTACAATCTGATATATCTGATATTTGCTGAATTTCCCCCAGGGATCAATAAAGTACTTTCTATTCTATTCTATACATCACTAAGCTTTGTTGTGAAAATCTCCTTCCGCGTCTGTGGAAACGCTTCCCGCCCACACTGCTTGGTGCCTCGTCTGAGCTGCTGTGACGTAGATGACCATAGTAACTAATTAGACATACTTGCCAACCTTGAGACCTCCAATATCGGGAGGTGGGGGGGGGGCGGGGGGGGGGGGGGGGAGGAGGTTTGGTTGGGGGCGTGTTTATTTACAGCTAGAATTCACCAACTCGAGTATTTCATATATATTTCATATATATATATATATATATATATATATATATATATATATATATATATATATATATATATATATATATATATATATATATATATATATATATATATATATATATATATATATATGTATATATACATATATATATATATATATGTATGAAATACTTGACTTTCAGTGAATTCTAGCTATATATATATATATATTTATGTATTTTATTTACATAAAAGAAATACTTGAATTTCAGTGTTCCGGTGGCTATCCATTAGATGGCAGTATTGTCCTGTTTAACTTCTCCGTTCATGATGAGTATATCATTTCGGCCACCGTGTTCAATGGAGAAGTCTGTTTTTTAAAGTTTTTTTAAGATTAAAGTACCAATGATTGTCACACACACACTAGATGTGGTGAAATTTGTCCTCTGCATTTGTCCCATCCCCTTGGGGAGCAGTGGGCAGCAGCGGCGCCGCGCCCGGGAATCATTTTGGTGATTCTACATATTTACAGGCAACATACACCTTCCCCTTCGAACTGTCCTGGATGAACTGAAATTCTTCGTTTCCATTCGTTTGAATTCGTTAGGCAAGCTGTTTATATTGTGGGAAAGCGGACGTGAGAACAGGCTGTCCCCACTCAGTCTCAGGTCCGCATTGAGCTGGAGGGGGCGTGGCCTCCAGCTCCGGCTGAATACCGGGAGTTTGTCGGGAGAAAATCTCTGCCGGGAGGTTGTCGGGAGAGGCGCTGAATACCGGGATTCTCCCGCTAAAAACGGGAGGGTTGGCAAGTATGTAATTAGATGACCATAGTAACTAATTAGATGACCATAGTAACTAATTAGATGACCATAGTAACTAATTAGATGACCATAGTAACTAATTAGATGACCATGGTAACTAATTGAATTACCATAGTAACTAATTAGATGACCATAGTAACTAATTAGATGACCATAGTAACTAATTAGATGACCATAGTAACTAATTGAATTACCATAGTAACTAATTAGATGACCATAGTAACTAATTAGATGACCATAGTAACTAATTAGATGACCATAGTAACTGGTATATCATCCATAAGTGCAGATTCCAAGCATTGAACTACTTAGTATAGTTGAAGATTTCCGGTCATTATAAAACATGACTGCACATCATAATGGCGGCTACACTTTCCATCTTAAAGATCTATAAACATTATTTGGGAATGTCCAACGGGCCAGATTGAAAAGCTCAACGGGCCCACGTCTGCACTAACCTCTAGTTTCTGCAGTTTTTTGCTCTTTGAGTACAGAATTACTATTTTGCTCTTTGTCTTTGCATCCTGGGGTCAGGCATTCTGCCGACATGCAACAATATTTACATGTCCATTCATGTTTTTCATCAAGCGTTCAAATCAGTGGCATCATTAGTCCTTTTTAGGGGGGTTAAAGGCTCCCTAAAATATCTTTAAATCGCTCTAAATTAATTAGTATTGTTTTTTGTTTTTCTTAAGTTCTGTTTTTACAAAAAAATGCAGAAGAAAATCATATTAAGTGGCCAGAATGTAAATGGTAAATGGTTATACTTGTATAGCGCTTTTCTACCTTTTTTTTTTAAGGAACTCAAAGCGCTTTGACACTATTTCCTAGGGGTGTAACGGTACGTGTATTTGTATTGAACCGTTTCGGTACGGGGGTTCCGGTTCGGTTCGGAGGTGTACCGAACGAGTTTCCACACGGACATATTAAGTAGCGTAACGCACGTTGTGTAAACAATGCACACGGAGGCACAACACACGGCATGCTAGCAGCTAACGGGCTAGGATAGACTGACCATACGTCCTCTTTTCACCGGACATGTCCTCTTTTGCGGAGCTGTCAGGGCGGAGTTTCTTAAATGCCTCAAATGTCCGGCATTTTGAGTTAGGGTTGCGTGTATTTTCAATGTACGTTCAGGGTTAAGAAGGGGTTGAAAACAAAACAAACAGCAGCATTGGTGAGGGAGGGGCAGAGAGAGAGAGAGAGAGAGAGAGTTATGATAAACGCGCATGCGTCGCCAGGCTCTGCTTTTTATCCATAGATTTATCACATTTAATGTTTTATTATCTATAGCAGGGGTGTCAAAAGTGTGCCCCGGAGGCCATTTGCGGCCCACAGCTAATGTTTTAAAGGCCCACAGCACATTCTAAAAATACTATTAAAATATACAAAAACATAACAAAAGTGAAATAAAAAAGCTTAAAGGTTAAATGTAATTTAGAAAAAGTTGCAATGTTGACTAATAAAACAAAGCTGGTTTTTTTTCTTTCAAACTGTCATTGCTCAAAACATAATATTGAATCAAAATCAATGTTATTATGAATTATTGACCTATCCAAGGTTCCCATTACTTCACACCAAATATTACACTAAGAAAAATATTTTTGGTGGAAGATTTTGCAAATTTGGTGAATAAATACCCCAAAAATGTATATTTTGTTGTTTTCTTACTGTACCGAAAATGAACCGAACCGTGACCTCTAAACCGAGGTACGTACCGAACCCAAATTTTTGTGTACCGTTACACCCCTACAAATTAGAATGCAAAAAAAGAAAAAATACATATGTGTTCTTGTCTCTGATAAGGTTTGTGATAGGGATGTCCGATAATATCGGCCTGCTGATATTATCGGCCGATAAATGCGTTAAAATGTAATATCGGAAATTATCGGTATCGGTTTTTTTATTATCGGCATCGTTTTTTTTGTTTGGTTTTTTTGTTTGGTTTTTTTAAATTAAATCAACATAAAAAACACAAGATACACTTACAATTAATGCACCAACCCAAAAAACCTCCCTCCTCATTCACACAAAATGGTTGTTTCTTTCTGTTATTAATATTCTGCTTCCTACATGATATATCAATATATATCAATACAGTCTGCAAGGGATACAGTCCGTAAGCACACATGATTGTGCGTGCTGCTGCTCCACTAACAGTACTAACCTTTAATAGTTCATTTTACTCATTTTCATTAATTACTAGTTTCTATGTAACTGTTTTTATATTGTTTTACTTTCTTTTTTATTCAAGAAAATGTTTTTAATTTATTTATCTTATTTTATATTATAATTTTTTTTTTAAAGTACCTTATCTTCACCATACCTGGTTGTCCAAATTAGACATAATAATGTGTTAATTCCACGACTGTATATATCGGTTGATATCGGTATCGGTTGATATCGGTATCGGTAATTAAAGAGTTGGACAATATCGGAATATCGGATATCGGCAAAAAGCCATTATCGGACATCCCTAGTTTGTGAATAAGCAAAATTCCCCCCAAAAATAGCACAGTTCCCTTTTAAATTGTATGATGTCGTCCTTTATAACTGATGGACAAAATGAAAGAGAGAGAAAAAAAATCTTCAGATCTTTACACAAGCCCATGTGGCCCCCGTAGTGGTTGTGGCCCCCAACAAGCACATAGAATGTCTATACGACGTGTCCTGCTTATGATCAGTGGACGTTAGAGGATTGAGTCCTCTCAGCGTTTGAGAGATAGCAGGTTTATTCAAGCAGGCGCGTGTCTTCCGCCAACCTTGCTCCTTTTCCCGTGTGCTTCCTCAACAATCCTTGAACTGGTTTCACAAAGGAAATTACTGGATGTCTGCTATACTTTTGGCCTGGCTCTGGTTCAAAGAGGCTGCGTTGGTCAGGGTTACATCACAACTTTAGAGATGGTCCACTCTAGAGGACATATGCTCGCCAAAAACAACTAGTCATGTCAACACATGTTGATGAACCATCTGCAAATCTTACATTTCACTGCATTTACATTTAGCTCTGGAAGACATGCAGAGCTACCCTAAAAACAATCAGAGGCTTTTGGACTATTACACTGCAAAAAGTGAAATCTAAGTAAGATGAAATATCTCAAATAAGGGTGATATTTGCTTATTTGCTGTCTGATAAGATCATTCTTCTCAATAAGCAGATTTTATGTTAGTGTTTTACTTGTTTTAAGTGTTTTGGTCCTAAATGATGTCAGTAAGATATTACAGCTTGTTGCTGAGATTTGATGAGCTATATTGAGTAAAACATGCTTGAAACTAGAATATCAACTGTTGCAAAGCTGTGTCATCAACACTCACAAGTAGAAAACTACTTTTTTAAAGTCATCATTTCTTATTTCAAGCATGAAATAAATAATCATAAAGCCAAGCGCATATCATTATGTCAAGATAATGACACTAGCATTTACTTCATTTAAGAATATTTTTCAACATATTGAGCAAAAAGGTCTCTTTTTTTTCTACCAAGTAAAGTGCACTTGTTATTAGTGAGAATATACTTATTTTAAGGTATTTTTGGGTTTATTGACGTTGGCTAATTTTACTTGTTTTGGAAAGTCTTGACAAGCCAGATTTTCTTGTTCTATTGGCAGATAATTTTGCTTAGTTCAAATAAAATACCCCTCATTTTTGTTTTTGTTTTTCTTGTTTTTGAACACTGACTTTTTGCAGTGTAGACCGTTTAGTATTTTATACGTAATTAGTAAAACCTTAAAGTTAAATCTTAAGTGCACAGGAAGCCAGTGCAGGTGAGCCAGTATAGGTATATATATATATATATATATATATATATATATATATATATATATATATATATATATATATATATATATATATATATATATATATATATATATATGTGTGTGTCAGTGTTTCCCACACATTCATTTATTTGTGGCGGCCCGCCACGAAAGAATTACGTCCGCCACAAATAAATAAATAAAAAAATATTTTTTTTTAATTTTTTTTTTTGTCCTGTCCAGCTTCTCAGGCAAATCATATAGTTGATGTAGATGCCCATATAGGCTGTTCACATTTACTTTACAAAAGAGAAGTGTAGGATACTTCTCTTGTTGCCTTATTTGTATTTGACCACTACTGTTTTGTGTTTATTTGTTACTGACTGCGGCAGGACACCTCTGCCTCTGTTTCACTTTATGTTGCTGGTAAATAATATGGTTATAGTAGTAGGCTAAAGTTAAGTTATTTCATATGCACTAATTAAAGGGGCAGAGCTTTAAGAGACATTTTAGCTTTTATATTTTATAAGATATATTTTTTGTAAGAACCACGATTACTAAATATATTTCAGTGAATAACTTATTGTTCAAATTTGTATATAAATATGTACACAAAGTGTTGTAATTATATTGAAAATGGATGGATGGATGGATGGACGTTTAAAACAAAACTGTTATTATTAATTAGTAAGTATACATTTTTTTAAAACCTTTATAGAGAAAAACAAATTGTAGTAAATTATGCAAATTACTCGATGTCATGGTGACCACACCCATAGCCACGCCCCCACCGCCACAGGTATGTTGGCAGTTTATGGGAAAC
>NC_084752.1:41659243-41661587 GCF_033978785.1 Entelurus aequoreus | reverse complement strand
TAACCTTTAACAGTTAATTTGACAAATTGTCATTAATTACTAGTTTCTATGTAACTGTTTTTATATTGTTTTACTTTCTTTTTTATTCAAAAAAATGTTTTTAATTTATTTATCTTATTTTATTTTATTCATTTTTTAAAAAAGTACCTTATCTTCACCATACCTGGTTGTCCAAATTAGGCACTATAATGTGTTAATTCCACGACTGTATATATCGGTTGATATCGGTATCGGTAATTAAAGAGTTGGACAATATCGGCATATCGGATATCGGCAAAAAGCCATTATCGGACATCCCTAGTTCAAACTCATAAACTTTATATTTTTTGTTGCAAATAATAATGAACTTAGAATTTCATGGCTGCAACACGTGCCAAAGTAGTTGGGAAAGGGCATGTTCACCACTGTGTTACATGGCCTTTCCTTTTAACAACACTCAGTAAAGGTTTGGGAACTGAGGAGACACATTTTTGAAGCTTCTCAGGTGGAATTCTTTCCCATTCTTGCTTGATGTACAGCTTAAGTTGTTCAACAGTCCGAGGGTCTCCCTTGTGCTATTTTAGGCTTCATAATGCACCACACATTTTCAATGCAGGCCAGTCTAGTACCCGCACTCTTTTACTATGAAGCCACGTTGATGTAACACGTGGCTTGGCATTGTCTTGCTGAAATAAGCAGGGGCGTCCATGGTAACGTTGCTTGGATGGCAACATATGTTGCTCCAAAACCTGTATGTACCTTTCAGCATTAATGGCGCCTTCACAGATGTGTAAGTTACCCATGTCTTGGCCACTAATACACCCCCATACCATCACACATGCTGGCTTTTACACTTTGCGCCTGTAACAATCCGGATGGTTCTTTTCCTCTTTGGTCCGGAGGACACGACGTCCACAGTTTTCAAAAACAATTTGAAATGTGGACTCGTCAGACCACAGAACACTTTTCCACTTTGTATCAGTCCATCTTAGATGAGCTCAGGCCCAGCGAAGCCGACGGCGTTTCTGGGTGTTGTTGATAAACGGTTTTCGCCTTGCATAGGAGTTTTAACTTGCACTTACAGATGTAGCGACCAACTGTAGTTACTGACAGTGGGTTTCTGAAGTGTTCCTGAGCCCATGTGGTGATATCCTTTACACACTGATGTCGCTGGTTGATGCAGTACAGCCTGAGGGATGGAAGGTCACGGGCTTAGCTGCTTACGTGCAGTGATTTCTCCAGATTCTCTGAACCCTTTGATGATATTACGGAGCGTAGATGGTGAAATCCCTAAATTCCTTGCAATAGCTGCTTGAGAAAGGTTTTTCTTAAACTGTTCAACAATTTGCTCACACATTTGTTGACAAAGTGGTGACCCTCGCCCCATCCTTGTTTGTGAATGACTGAGCATTTCATGGAATCTACTTTTATACCCAATCATGGCACCCACCTGTTCCCAATTTGCCTGCTCACCTGTGGGATGTTCCAAATAAGTGTTTGATGAGCATTCCTCAACTTTATCAGTATTTATTGCCACCTTTCCCAACTTCTTTGTCACGTGTTGCTGCCATCAAATTCTAAAGTTAATGATTATTTGCAATTTTTTTTTTTTTTTATCAGTTTGAACATCAAATATGTTGTCTTTGTAGCATATTCAACTGAATATGGCTTGAAAATGATTTGCAAATCATTGTATTCCGTTTATATTTACATCTAACACAATTTCCCAACTCATATGGAAACAGGGTTTGTACTTGCCGTAGTGTACAACTTGTATAGCAGTGTAGATTCACTGTCCACACAGCCATTATTTTCTAAATAACTAGTGAGTAAACTTCGCAGTGAACATGACCAAATATGTTCCTTGCAGTGAATATTTAGTGTTATCCAGCACCAGTGTTGGGACTAACGCATTAACGCGTTATTGTAACGCCGTTACTTTCGGCGGTAAATAGTAATCTAACGCGTTATTTTTTATATTCAGTAACTCAGTTACCATTACTACATGATGCGTTACTGCGTTATTTTACGTTATTTTTTTATGTAGTATCGACTAGAAACTGAGAAGATCTGAATGTGTTTTATCGCAGCGCTGCGGAAGAGGCGACAAGATGTGTATGTGGGTGTGTGTGTGGGAGGGGGCGTGTCTGTGTTTACTAACAAGACGTCATGGCGAAGCCCGCAGCCGAGTTTCTTAACATGGAGATATTCTCAATACTTTTCTTTTGTCGACCACAAAGAAAAGAACATTTTAGTTGAATGTAAGTTGTGTCTTGGATCAAAGATCCCATCTACTGCCCAAAACAGCAATTCAAATCTGCTGAAACAGCTACAAAGCAACATGCTTCGACGAAGCTAGTAAAGA
>NC_084752.1:41561743-41654243 GCF_033978785.1 Entelurus aequoreus | reverse complement strand
CTCTTTTCAAAACTCTTTGAGTATCCGTCAATCAGAAGGGTTCAATCTCTCTCCTGTAGTAGTTTGAAGCCGAAACGACAAACGCGCTCAGAGGAGATAATGTTTGATGTTTGGTGACCGGTTTTAACAAAAATTTAGTTTTGAAGGAGGGATTGCAAACTTCCTGTTGATTTTTGCTGAAGAGTGTCAATCTATGAAATGTAGGTCTAAGTGAGACCTACATAGAGGTTTTTGTTTCATGTCTCTAAGACGTTCCTACCGGAAGTTACAAGCAGTTTTGTCTGTGTTTTCCTCTGAGGAGCAGTTTTGTCTCTGTTTTATTCAAAAATTGCGCTAGAGCGCAAATTTGAGTTTTGGGGTTCGTTTTTTTTTTTATTAGATCGCAATTTCCACCAGTCCTGATGTGTGTGAAAAGTTTGGTGAGTTTTGAAGTATTTTAAGGGGGTCAAATTACAGCTCAAAGAGGCAAAAATTAGTGTTTTTAGTACCGTAATTTCCGGACTATAAGCCGCTACTTTTTCCCCTCGTTCTGGTCCCTGCGGCTTATACAAGGGTGCGGCTTATTTACGGCCTGTTCTTCTCCGACACCGACGAAGAGGATTTCGGTGGTTTTAGTACGCAGGAGGAAGACGATGACACAATGATTAAAGACTGACTTTTCATATACCGGTAGGCTGGTTATTTTGATAACGTACAGGCGAGCACTTTGTATTACTTTGCACCGTTGTATTATTTGTACTCTGCACGAATGCTGTTCGCCATGTCAAAGATGTGAAAGTTTGATTGAATGATTGAAAGATTTATTGTTAATAAATGGGACGCTTTGCGTTCCCAAACAGTCATCTCTGTCCCGACAATCCCCTCCGTGGTAGCAGGAACCCCTATATACTACGCTAATTACACATCAAAACCCTGCGGCTTATAGTCGGGTGCGGCTTATATATGAAGCAATCTGTATTTTCCCCTAAATTTAGCTGGTGCGGCTTATAGTCAGGTGCGGCTTATAGTCCGTAAATTACGGTACATTTTTGTCTTGAAGGGGAAATTGCCAACTTCCTGTTGGTTTTTGCCCGAGGATGTCAAATTATGAAATGTAGGTCTACGTCAGACCTACATAGAGGGCTTTGTTTCATGTCTTTACGACCTTCCTAGTAGGAGTTACAGGCAGTTTGTTTTTGTTTTTTCCTAGGGGGCGCTAGAGCGCAATTTTGAGTTTTGGGGTTTGGTTTTTTTATTAGATGGCAATTTTCGCAGGTCCTGATATGTGTGTCAAATTTGGTGATTTTTGAAGCATGTTAAGTGAGTCAAATTGCAGCTCGAAGAGGCGGCCGGTATAATAATAATAATAAAAGTCCTTTGTCTTTTGCAGGGAGTCCTTTGTACAGGGTCATGCGGACCCTAATTAGCTAACCTCAATGAACCCAAAAATACCTTAAAATAAGTATATTCTCACTAATAACAACTGTACTACTATATGAGTACGTATGTTCTATTGTTTCATTGAAAATAAAACTGCAAAGTCCATTTGGCTGTCATCTGTTTTAATTATGAAACACAATTGTGTCAAAGTCATGATTTTTTTTTTCATACTTGAAATAAGAAATTATTACTTTAAAAAAAATAAGTTTTCTACTTGTGAGTGTTGATGACACAGCTTTGCAACAGTTGATATTCTAGTTTCAAGCATGTTTTACTCAATATAGCTCATCAAATCTCAGCAACAAGCTGTAATATCTTACTGACATCATTTAGGAGCAAAACACTTAAAACAAGTAAAACACTCTAACATCAAATCGTATGTATGGCCGCGCACAATGTATGGGATGCCCAAAATGTCCATAACACACCCAGCCGAGTCCCACGGGAAGGGGGGGAATAAAAGTTGGCAAAAGTCCCAAAAATGTTCAAAATACCTGCCCAGGTTCGAGTCCCACAAGTCCCGCCGCCGGCCGGGATGCCCAAAATGTCCAAAACGCGCCCAGCAAAGTCCCACCGGAAGGCGGGGAGAAAAGTGAGAAAAGTCGGTAAAATGTTCAAAAATCACACCCGGGTTTGAGTGCCACATGACTTGTGGCACTCCATGTGGGACTCCAACCTGGGTGTGATTTTTGAACATTTTTGGGGACTTTTGCCGACTTTTCTCAATTTTCTCCCCTACTTCCCGTGGGACTTTGCTGGGTTTTTGGACATTTTTTGTGCAGCCGGCGGCGGGACTCGTGAGACTGGAACCCGGGGAGGTATTTTGGACAAAATTGGGACTTTTGACCATTTTGGCCGCCTTTTCCCCTCTTCTTCCCCGCCTTCCTGTGCACCATTGCTGGGTGTGTTTTGGACATTTGGACAAAAATACTTTCAAGCATGTTTTACTCAATGTAGGTCATCAAATCTCAGCAACAAGCTGTAATATCTTAATGAGATCATTTAGGACCAAAACAAGTAAAACACTCTAACATAAAATCTGCTTAGTGAGAATAATGATCTTATCAGACAGAAAATAAGCAAATATCACCCTTATTTGAGATATTTCATCTTACTTAGATTTCAGTTTTTGCAGTGTAGACAAATGTCTCCGAGCAGTGACTATAAGTTTGTGATGGAAAGCTTGCACCCATTTGCTACAGTAGACGCTCCTGATTTTCGATAGGTGAACATTCAATTGTAGTCAGGGAAAAGTTGCGTACTTTCCTCCCACCGGATTTTCACAGTTATAATATTAAACAGGTGAAAGTCAAGAAAATAGCTAACCATCTAAAAGTCCTTTCATGTCAGCAATTCAACTTCAAACGTGAAACTAATATATTAACCCATTACATGCAAAGTGATATACATCAAACCTTTGTTATAATTTTGATAATCATGGCAGGGGTCACCAACGCGGTGCCCGCGGGCACCAGGTAGCCCGTAAGGACCAGATGAGTAGCCCGCCGGCCTGTTCTAAAAATAACTCAAATAGCAGCACTTACCAGTGAGCTGCCTCTATTTTTTAAATTGTATTTATTTACTAGCAAGCTGGTCTCGCTTTGCCCGACATTTTTAATTCTAAGAGAGACAAAACTCAAATAGAATTTGAAAATCCAAGAAAATATTTTAAAGACTTGGTCTTCACTTGTTTAAATAAATTCGTGAATTCTTTTACTTTGCTTCTTATAACTTTCAGAAAGACCATTTTAGAGAAAAAATACAACCTTAAAAATGATTTTAGGATTTTTAAACACATACCTTTTTACCTTTTAAATTCCTTCCTCTTCTTTCCTGACAATTTAAATCAATGTTCAAGTAAAAAAAAATTTTTTATTGTAAAGAATAATAAATAATTTTTTAAATTTAATTCTTCATTTTAGCTTCTGTTTTGTCGACGAAGAATATTTGTGAAATATTTCTTCAAACTTATGATTAAAATTCAAAAAAATTATTCTGGCAAATCTAGAAAATCTGGAGAATCAAATTTAAATCTTATTTCAAAGTCTTTTGAATTTATTTAAAAAAAATTGTTCTGGAAAATCTAGAAGAAATAATGATTTGTCTTTGTTAGAAATATAGCTTGGTCCAATTTGTTATATATTCTAACAAAGTGCAGATTGGATTTTAACCTATTTAAAACATGTCATCAAAATTCTAAAATTAATCTTAATCAGGAAAAATTACTAATGATGTTCCATAAATTCTTTTTTTAAGTTTTTCTCTTCTTTTTTTCGGTTGAATTTTGAATTTTAAAGAGTCGAAATTGAAGATAAACTATGTTTCAAAATGTAATTGTCATTTTTTTCGTGTTTTCTCCTCTTTTAAACCATTCAAATAAGTGTAAATATCATTAATTATTAATAATAACATAGAGTTAAAGGTAAATTGAGCAAATTGGCTATTTCTGGCAATTTATTTAAGTGTGTATCAAACTGGTAGCCCTTCGCATTAATCACTACCCAAGAAGTAGCTCTTGGTTTCAAAAAGGTTGGTGACCCCTGGCTTACAGTATGCGATGAGGTGACGACTTGTCCAGGGTGTACCCAGCCTTTTGCCCCAAATGTGGCTGGGATAGGATTTTAAATGCGCCTTATAGTCCGAAAAATACGGTACAATTTATACGCAAGGCTATTGAAAGTGCTTTAAAATGCAAACAATTACAAGATGGGAATATTTGTTTTGAAATCTAAATAAATGGGACTGAATTGAGCTGATGGATCGATTTTTTTCCTCCCAACAGCTAAGATGTATTTTAGCATTAGCATTCATGCATCAAAGATGCTCAAAGCACTGACTTGGCAACCAATCAGGTTTTTCTCATGCCAACATGATGTTGCTGCCAGCCTTCTGGGGGCATACATGGAGTATTTAGCTGTTTTACACACTTCTTTTTACACTTGCTTGACACTTAAGAGTTTCAAATCTGTGACACACATTACTTTTGCATGCATTGTTGTTTTCATGAATTCTACACAAGGGTTAAAGATGCATGTTTCAGTCTCTCTATAGTAAGGGTGTGACCATGAATTGATTAACGTGGACCCCGACTTAAACAAGTTGAACAACTTTTTGGGGTATTACCATTTAGTGGTCAATTGTACGGAATATGTACTGTACTGTGCAATCTACTAATAAAAGTTTCAATCAATCAATCGGTACACAAACATTTCGGTTCGGTACGTACCTCGGTTCAGAGATCACGGTTCGGTTCATTTTCGGTACAGTAAGAAAAAAAAACAAAATATACATTTTCTGGTTATTTATTTACCAACATTTGTAAACAATGGCTTTATCCTTTTAACATAACAATAACATACACTACCGTTCAAAAGTTTGGGGTCACATGTAAATGTCCTTATTTTTGAAGGAAAAGCACTGTACTTTTCAATGAAGATAACTTTAAACTAGTCTTAACTTGAAAGAAATACACTCTATACATTGCTAATGTGGTAAATGACTATTCTAGCTGCAAATGTCTGGTTTTTGGTGCAATATCTACATAGGTGTATAGAGGCCCATTTCCAGCAACTATCACTCCAGTGTTCTAATGGTACAATGTGTTTGCTCATTGGCTCAGAAGGCTAATTGATGATTAGAAAACCCTTGTGCAATCATGTTCACACATCTGAAAACACTTTAGCTCGTTACAGAAGCTACAAAACTGACCTTCCTTTGAGCAGATTGAGTTTCTGGAGCATCACATTTGTGGGGTCATTTAAACGCTCAAAATGGCCAGAAAAAGAGAACTTTCATCTGAAACTCGACAGTCTATTCTTGTTCTTAGAAATGAAGGCTATTCCACAAAATTGTTTGGGTGACCACAAACTTTTGAACGGTAGTGTACATATACACACAGGGTCCATTGCCAGGGTTAATGTGGTCAACATATATAAAATAAAAACTAAATAAGATAAGGCTCAGAAGTGTTTTTTTAACAAAACCTTTCTACATATAAAGTGCAACATTTCCACATATAAAGTGCAACATTAAACGGCTTCAAGTTGTTGCTCAGATTAAATAAAATGACAAAACTTTTCTTCTACATACAAAAAGTGCAACATTAAACAGTCCCCCACCCAGCCTTTAACCCTGGTGACTTTCACTCAATTTTCATGTTTTTTGCCAGAAAAATCAGTTTATCCACATTGTCTGCAGAAAGAGCAGACCTGCTTGCAGTTACAATGTCTCCAGCTGTGGAAAATACCCTTTTGCTGGGCACGGAGGTAGCAGGTATGGTGAGGTAGTGCCTGGCTAACTTGGCAGTAAGAGGATATATGGGCTCATTGTTCTTCCACCATAGAAGTGGCTCAAAATCTAGTTTCTAATGCAATATGGTCTTAAATCTGCTGCTATAAAAACATTTGTTATTGCTTTAGCCCTGTCTGACTCGCCGAGGAGAGGCTGCTTGAATGCGGAGGGGAGCTGTGTTTGTTCGTCTTTCTCTTCGTTGAAGCGATGTTATCCATTGTTGCATCGCACCGCGAAACCGAAATGTTCCCAAACGGGAGATCTTAACGAGGCAGGAGGGTCTTCCAGCATGTTGTTGTAGCCCGGTCGCTGCTAGCATGCCGTGTGTTGTGCCTCAGTGTGCATTGTTTACACAACATGCGGTGCACTACTTAATATGTCCGTGTGGAAACTCGTTCGGTACACTTCCGAACCGAACCGAATCCCCCGTACCGAAACGGTTCAATACAAATACACGTACCGTTACACCCTTACTTTATCAATCAATCAATCAATAGGGAACGGGCAATATGCGCATTCGTATAGTTAGGAGGAGATGCCTCATTCAGCGCAAAAAAATCGTCTAGTTTGAGCCAGGTTTCGCTGAGACCAATGACGTTAAGATTGTTGTCTCTAATGACCTCATTAACTAATAACGTTTTGGAAGACAATGATCTTATGTTTAAAAAGCCCATATTATAGGTAGTGGGCTGTTTTTAGGTGTTTTTGTTGAAATTATCTGTAGTAGCAATATTAATAATGTTGTGTTTATTATGCATAGTGCACTTTAAATAATTTCGACCATATCTAGGAATTGATATGACGGGAATTTTCAGATTGTTTGCTTGGTGCTGCGATAAACTGAACGCATCATAATTTGCCAAATCAGTAGAATGCATGTCTACCTCTGACACAGTCGCTACAGAAAAAACATTATGTGAGTTGTGTATTATTCTAAGATAATTGCTATGCGTACATGGATTATCCAGCCTGGCGCTGGCTAGTTCTAGCTTAACTGACTCCTCACCCGGACTTGCAGACTCTGTAATTGCCTGTGACCCGGCTTGCTCTAGTGTAGTTAGATTGACCCAGGGAAGAGACAGGTGGCGCCATGAGAAGGTGTTGGCAATGCTCGCAGACATCTTGGAGCAAGAGAGGAGAAAGAAACACCCAGCCAAAACTAAGCCACTGCTGAGTACCATCACCTTTGTGAAAGAGGGTCATAGACCAGTTGTCCAAGGCCAAGCCAAGCAAAACCTCCTGCAGTTGGCCCAGGGATGGGAGATGGAGGTCGACCTGGGGAGGAAGCCCCTCTTCCCAGAGGCGGTACTGTCCACCGCTCTGAGACCAGACATAGTTATGTGGTCCCCAGAGGGAAAGAAAATCATCCTGGTGGAACTTACTGTCCCGTGGGAGGAGGGATGTGAGAAAGCGGGAGAGAGGAAGAAAACAAAGTACCAACAACTTGTCCAGGACTGCCGGGACAAGGGGTGGACAGCATGGCTGATGACAGTGGAAGTTGGATGTCGAGGATTCCCTGCTCAATCTGTGTGGAATCTGATGACAAATGTCGGATTGAGAGGTCACTTGAGGAAAACAGCCGTGCGTAGGCTGGGAGAAGCGGCAGAGAGAGCCTCCTGTTGGCACTGGCATAAAAGAGAGGACAATGGCCGGAAGCCTGGATGAGAGGGGCAGTGATCTGGCCAATCACTGCTGACCCACCAACCGGAGAGTGTTGTGGTTAAGGGTCGAAACACTCGGTGAACGTTGGGGACCACCTGATGACCTCTTGTCCAGGCCAAAGCTTTATCCATTACAAATGGATTATAATAGCATCTTTGATGTATTTGCAAACTGTCAAGTGTGACTCAAACAGAAATCTATGTTGCTAGGCATGATGATGGCGCCTTCCTGGTTAGGGTAAAGGCCGTCTCTCATCAGCAAGCCTGGTTTGCCCCAGAAAGAGGGCCAATTATCAATAAACGTTAGTCCCTGTTGTCTACAGAAGCTAGGCAGCCACTTGTTAAGCGAGACTAATTTGCTATATCTCTCATCATTGCCTCTCGCAATTATATATAGTGATTTGTACTTTTCAGCTGTCTACAACGCAGCCTCTGACATGCTTGATGGCGCTGCAAAGTGCTGAGAGCAGCTCGTCGTAGCCAGAAATGATGTTAAAAAGCTGCACTTTCACTCCTTGGTGGAGTGAGGAGAACATGAAAACCTCACAAAAGCCTGCCAGACCTCAAACGCCTGCTTGCACCTCGGCCGCCGTGATAATATGAAGAGCGCTTTACTACACAGACCACCAGTCTATACCACTAGTAAAATGAGGCATGTCCAAGTGTGGATGGCTTATAATGGCATTTATGGCAGCAGTTACGTATATTTACACACACATAGACCGTGCGTGTGCGTGTGCGTGTGTGTGTGTTCTTGCTGCCAGGAGGTTTTCCACAGTTGTAAAGTTGCAGCCGCAGCTCGGCCCGAGCCAAATAATGTGGCTTAACGTGACTGGCCTTCAGCATCCCGTAACACTGAGGGCCATTTTTATGAGCGGAATAAATCAAAAACAGGTCAAAATGTTCACGTCTCTCACCTGCTGTATGAACCGCCTTTTTATTTATCACATCTTGAAATCCTCCATCATTTGACTTACCCTTTGCACGCTCATTGAGAGACTAGAGAATGAACAGAACATACCTTTTTCAAAAAAAAAAAAAAAAAAAAAAAAACTGAAGACAAGGATTTTGAATTTTTTTTCTACTGAATCCCCACAGGAGGGCAGTATTTCTGGGAAAAAAGACACCAGGTCCATTTTTTAAGGTGAAGTCCTTGATGGCCACCTTTATAAATACACTGCAAAAAGTTAGCGTTCAAAAACAAGAAAAAAAATTACAAAAATGAGGAGTCTTTTATTTGAAGTAAGCAAAATTATCTGCCAATAGAACAAGAAAATTCGGCTTGTTAAGACTTTCCAAAACAAGTAAAATTAGCTAACCTCAATGGACCCAAAAATACCTTAAAATTAGGGATGTCCGATAATGGCTTTTTGCCGATATCCGATATTCCGATATTGTCCAACTCTTTAATTACCGATACCGATATCAACCGATACCGATACTGATGTATACAGTTGTGGAATTAACACATTATTATGCCTAATTTGGACAACCAGGTATGGTGAAGATAAGGTCCTTTTTTTTAAAATTAATAAAATAAAACAAGATAAATAAATTAAAAACATTTTCTTGAATAAAAAACAAAGTAAAACAATATAAAATCAGTTACATAGAAACTAGTAATGAATGAAAATTAGTAAAATTAACTGTTAAAGGTTAGTACTATTAGTGGAGCAGCAGCACACACAATCATGTGTGCTTACGGACTGTATCCCTTGCAGACTGTATTGATATATATTGATATATAATGTAGGAACCACAATATTAATAACAGAAGGAAACAACCCATTTGTGTGAATGAGTGTAAATGGGGGAGGGAGGTTTTTTGGGTTGGTGCACTAATTGTAAGTGTATCTTGTGTTTTTTATGTTGATTTAATAAAAATAAAAAAACAAAAAAAAACAACAAAAAAACCCGATACCGATAATAAAAAAAACGATACCGATAATTTCCGATATTACATTTTAAAGCATTTATCGGCCGATAATATCGGCCGGCCGATATTATCGGACATCTCTACTTAAAATAAGTATATTCTCACTAATAACAAGTGCGCTTTTCTTGGTAGAAAAAAAAAGAGACCTTTTTGCTCAATATGTTGAAAAATATTCTTAAATTAAGTAAATGCTAGTGCCATTATCTTGACATAATGATATGCGCTCGGCATTACATTTCTTGAAACCAGCAAACTTATACTAAAAACTAGTTCATTGTTCTTAATGGAAAGGCAACAAGGCAAGCGCTTGTTACTCTCGGGGTCTCCTAGCCGCTCAGGCAAATCATATTGTCTAAAAATGCATTTTTCCATCGACAACATGACATCATCGCGCCAAGTGCGTGCTCTTTCAGTCAATTAGTGCGCATATATACAGCCCGGCCTCCGGCCAAAAAATTTAAAATTGTAATTTTGAAGAATTCATCTGAATGTGCATGAACTATTTCTGTTCAAAATAGTTAGAAATGTTAAATGTTTAAATATTAACTGTCAGTTTGCTGTACTGTGCCAACTGTACTACTATATGAGTACGTATTTTCTATTATTGGAAATAAAACAGCAAAGTCCATTTGGCTGTCATCTGTTTTAATTATGAGACACAATTGTGTCAAAATCACGATTTTTTTTTTTCATGCTTGAAATAAGAAATGATGACTTTAAAAAAGTAGTTTTCTACTTGTGAGTGTTGATGACACAGCTTTGCAACAGTTGATATTCTAGTTTCAAGCATGTTTTACTCAATATAGCTCATCAAATCTCAGCAACAAGCTGTAATATCTTACTGACATCATTTAGGAGCAAAACACTTAAAACAAGTAAAACACTCTAACATAAAATCTGCTTAGTGAGAAGAATTATCTTATCAGACAGAAAATAAGCAAATATCACCCTTATTTGAGATATTTCATCTTACTTAGATTTCACTTTTTGCAGTGTGGTGTTAGCACTGTATGCTAATGTGCAGGTGCAGTGTATGTTTTAGTTGCTTTATTGCAGAACTATTCAACTAAGTCTGCCATACTTCAACGAGTTGACCCTGCTACAAGGCTATTAAAGTCCTCAATAAAGTCAGAAGTTGATACAAATGCAAAATGCTAATCCTCAAAAAGTTCTCTGCAGTTTTTAACGACCTATTGCAAAAACACTGATAAATCATTTTGATGTTTTTTTTAAGGCCACGCTGCCAAAATGCTATACAAAGATCCTCCATAAAACAGGAGTGAGTTATCTGCTGTTTTCTGAGGACCTACTGTCAAAGATCCTCTGTAGAACAAGTCTCCTGTTTTAAAAGACCTACCCTCGAATGTCACAGTCCCATAATTCCAGCATGGCTGACGTCAACGACTTTAAAACAAGCAGACAAGCACGCGCCGACATTTGGGGCCCGGTGTTAACTTTTTCTCACATTTCTGCTGTCATTCATTATTATGATTTCATGTGCAAGTGCAGCTCACTGTGGCGTCGCGTCTGAAAGCCAATTAGGTTTATGAGGACGGGGATAAACTGGCTTTTCATGTTAAAATGCTACTATAAAAAATATATATATATATCGAAAACCAAGGTAAAGAAAGTACACTGCAAAAAGTGAAATCTAAGTAAGATTGAATATCTCAAATAAGGGTGATATTTGCTTATTTTCTGTCTGATAAGATCATTCTTCTCACTAAGCAGATTTGATGTTGATGTTTTACTTGTTTTAAGTGTTTTGGTCAACTGTTGCAAAGCTGTGTCATCGACACTCACAAGTATAAGACTACTTTTTTAAAGTAATAATTTCTTACTTCAAGCATGAAAAAAACAAATGATGCCGAGCGCATATCATTATGTGAAGATAATGGCACTAGCATTTACTTCATTTAAGAATATTTTTCAACATATTGAGCAAAAAGGTCTCTTTTTTTTTTCTACCAAGAAAAGTGCACTTGTTAGTAGTGAGAATATACTTATTTTAAGGTATTTTGGGGTTCATTGAGGTTAGCTAATTTTACTTGTTTTGGAAAGTCTTGACAAGCCAAATTTTCTTGTTCTATTGGCAGATAATTTTGCTTAGTTCAAATAAAATGCCCCTAATTTTTGTATTTTTTTTTTCTTGTTTTTGAACACTGACTTTTTGCAGTGTAAATACTCTACACTGCAAATTATTTGCCATTTGCCAAGATTAAAAATTAAAAAATTTTGAAATTTCACTAGTTTTAAGAGTTATTTACTTATTTTTAGTCATTGACTTTAAATCATAATCGTCATTTTATTAGGAATAATTATATTTTGTCTATTCTAGTTTAAAAATGTTTTAATTGAGAAAATATTAAATATTAATTAATTTTGTTTTAAGATTCTGCATGTCCCGAGGATGCTTAATTTAAAAATTGCAAGTTGTATAATGCTTGTTTTCAGAATAAAATACTTATTTCTATCTCAAAAGTCCTGCTAATTTCTAGATGTACAAATCTTAATTTAGGATGTCTTATCAAGTCAAATGATCTGTCGTTGCAGCTAGTTATTCTCACTAGTTTTTAGTATGTTTCCCCCCTAAAACTGGGGTCGGCAACCCGCGGCTCTAGAGCTTAAGTGGACCCCGACTTCAACAAGTTGGAAAAACGTATTCGGGGTTTACCATTTAGTGATCAATTGTACGGAATATGTACTATACTGTGCAATCTACTAATAAAAGTCTCATTCAATTAATCAATCAATGCGGCTCTTTAGCGCCGCCCTAGTGGCTCTCTGGAGCTTTTTTCAAAAATGTATGAAAAATGGAAAAAGGTGAGGGGAAAAAAATATATTTTTTGTGTTAATATGGTTTCTGTATGAGGACAAACATGACACAAACCTCCCTAATTGTTATAAATCACACTGTTTATATTAAACATGCTTCACTGATTCGAGTATTGGGCGAGCGCCGTTTTGTCCTACTAATTTTGGCGGTCCTTGAACTCACCGTAGTTTGTTTTCATGTATAACATTCTCCGACTTTCTAGGACGTGTTTTATGCCACTTCTTTTTCTGTCTCATTTTGTCCACCAAACTTTTAACGTTGTGCGTGAATACACAAAGGTGAGTTTTGTTGATGTTATTGACTTGTGTGGAGTGCTAATCGGGCATATTTGGTCACTGCATGACTGCAAGCTAATCGATGCTAACATGCTATTTAGGCTAGCTATATGTACATATTGCATCATTATGACTCATTTGTAGCTATATTTGAGCTCATTTAGTTTCCTTTAAGTCCTCTTAATTCAATGTATATCTCATGACACATTATCTGTATGTAATATGGCTTTTAATTTTTGGCGTGACAGCTCCAGACAGATTTGTTTTTGTATTTTTGGTCCAATGTGGCTCTTTCAACATTTTGGGTTGCTGACACCTGCTCTAAAATGTTGTCTTTTTGACATATATCTGGTTAGCTCTTTTTTGCAGTGTAGCTTGTAAAAAAAAAGTTGTAATGTTACGATGATGTTGTCTAAAAATGGTGTGCCTACATAGCTGCAACCATCACGGATGCTGTTGAATCAGTTTGTATGTAGTTTTAGTACAACATGATATCCAAGCTCATATAGTATATGTAGTACAACATGATATAGGTACATCCAAGCTCATATAGTATATGTAGTACAACATGATATAGGTACATCCAAGCTCATATAGTATATGTAGTACAACATGATATAGGTACAGCCAAGCTCATATAGTATATGTAGTACAACATGATATAGGTACAGCCAAGCTCATATAGTATATGTAGTACAACATGATATAGGTACAGCCAAGCTCATATAGTATATGTAGTACAACATGATATAGGTACAGCCAAGCTCATATAGTATATGTAGTACAACATGATATAGGTACATCCAAGCTCATATAGTATATGTAGTACAACATGATATAGGTACATCCAAGCTCATATAGTATATGTAGTACAACATGATATCCAAGCTCATATAGTATATGTAGTACAACATGATATAGGTACATCCAAGCTCATATAGTATATGTAGTACAACATGATATAGGTACAGCCAAGCTCATATAGTATATGTAGTACAACATGATATAGGTACATCCAAGCTCATATAGTACATGTAGTACAACATGATATAGGTACATCCAAGCTCATATAGTATATGTAGTACAACATGATATAGGTACATCCAAGCTCATATAGTATATGTAGTACAACATGATATAGGTAAGTCAATGTAGTATTACATGATCTAGTTACATCCAAGCTACAGCACAATGATCTATCTGGCATTGGAAGAGGAGTTCAGAACAAACCAATATTCCCCCATCTCTTTAAAAATATGTATTTACAAGTTAACAATCTATTAAGTGTGTGGGAAAACATATTTCACTATAACCATATATTACGGAGGTTAAATTGCCTGTTTTCTATTTACGGTAGTTTCAATTCTCAATAGAACTTGATACATGAATGTCATTTATTTAAAAAATAAATACAAAATTCTCATTATGAGAAATTGGCACTGATTTTGAAAATGTCCTGAAATATTCAGGATCATTTCTGGTCATTTGCGTCTTTTGCAACCCTACTCAGTTTCAACCATTTTTGTCCAGAGTTGCATGATTGTTCATAAACACATGAGCTCTCGGTTTTACGTCCAAAATATGACAACAATACGTGGTTGTGCTAAAGGTGCCAATCAATTAGTGTAAGTATTTGCAAATATTCATTAGTGCAGTGGTTCTCAAGCTTTTTTCAGTGATGTACCCCCTGTGAAATTTTTTTTAATTCAAGTACCCCCTAATCAGAGCAAAGCATTTTTGGTTGAAAAAAAGAGATAAAGAAGTAAAATACAGCACTATGTCATCATTTTCTGATCTATTAAATTGTATAACAGTGCAAACTATTGCTCATTTGTTGTGGTCTTTCTTGAACTATTTGGAAAAAAAGATATAAAAATAACTAAAAACTTGTTGAAAAATAAACAAGTGATTCAATTATAAATAAAGATTTGTACACATAGAAGTAATCATCAACTTAAAGTGCCCTCTTTGGGGATTGTAATAGAGATCCATCTGGATTCATCAACTTAATTCTAAACATTTCTTCACCAAAAAATTTATCTTTAACATCAATATTTATGGAACATGTCCACAAAAAATCTAGCTGTCAACACTGAATATTGCATTGTTGCATTTCTTTTCACAGTTCTTTTTGACAGACATTTTTAAAAAATCTCACGTACCCCTTGGCATACCTTCAAGTACCCCCAGGGGTACGCGTACCCCCATTTGAGAACCACTGCATTAGTGCACTGCAAAAAGTGAAATCTAAGTAAGATGAAATATCTCAAATAAGGGTGATATTTGCTTATTTTCTGTCTGATAAGATCATTCTTCTCACTAAGCAGATTTTATGTTAGAGTGTTTTACTTGTTTTAAGTGTTTTGCTCCTAAATGATGTCAGTAAGATATTACAGCTTGTTGCTGAGATTTGATGAGCTATATTGAGTAAAACATGCTTGAAACTAGAATATCAACTGTTGCAAAGCTGTGTCATCAACACTCACAAGTAGAAAACTACTTTTTTAAAGTCATCATTTCTTATTTCAAGCATGAAAGTAAAAATCATGACTTTGACACAATTGTGTCTCATAATTAAAACAGATGACAGCCAAATGGACTTTGCTGTTTTATTTCCAATGAAACAATAGAACATACATACTCATATAGTAGTACAGTTGGCACAGTACAGTAAACTGACAGTTAATATTTAAACATTTAACATGTGACATTTCTAACTATTTTGAACAGAAATAGTTCATGCACATTCAGATAAATTCCTCAAAATTACAATTAAAACATTTTTGGCCGGGGGCCGGGCTGTATATATGCGCACTAATTGACTGAAAGAGCACGCACTTGGCGCGATGATGTCATGTTATCCATGGAAAAATGCATTTTTAGACAATATGATTTGCCTGAGCGGCTAGGAGACCCCGAGAGTAACAAGCGCTTGCCTTGTTGCCTTTCCATTAAGAACAATAAACTAGTTTTTAGTATAAGTTTGCTGGTTTCAAGAAATGTAATGCCGAGCGCATATCATTATGTCAAGATAATGGCACTAGCATTTACTTCATTTAGGAATATTTTTCAACATATTGAGCAAAAAGGTCTCTTTTTTTTTTCTACCAAGAAAAGTGCACTTGTTATTAGTGAGAATATACTTATTTGAAGGTATTTTTGGGTTCATTGAGGTTAGCTAATTTGACTTGTTTTGGAAAGTCTTGACAAGCCGAATTTTCTTTTTCTATTGGCAGATAATTTTGCTTAGTTCAAATAAAATACCCCTCATTTTTGTATTTTTTTTCTTGTTTTTGAACACTGACTTTTTGCAGTGTAAATACTCTACACTGCAAATTATTTGCCATTTGCCAAGATTAAAAACTAAAAAATTTTGAAATTTCACTAGTTTTAAGTAGGGATGTCCAATAATGGCTTTTTGCCGATATCCGATATTCCGATATTGTCCAACTCTTTAATTACCGATACCGATATCAACCGATACCAATATCAACTGATATATGCAGTCGTGGAATTAACACATTATTATGCCTAATTTGGACAACCAGGTATGGTGAAGATAAGGTACTTTTTAAAAAAAATTATAAAATAAGATAACTAAATTAAAAACATTTTCTTGAATAAAAAAGAAAGTAAAACAATATAAAAACAGTTACATAGAAACTAGTAATTAATGAAAATGAGTAAAATTAACTGTTAAAGGTTAGTACTATTAGTGGAGCAGCAGCACGCACAATCATGTGTGCTTACGGACTGTATCCCTTGCAGACTGTATTGATATATATTGATATATAATGTAGGAAGCAGAATATTGATAACAGAAAGAAATGGGGGGAGGGAGGTTTTTTGGGTTGGTGCACTAATTGTAAGTGTATCTCGTGTTTTTTATGTTGATTTAATAAAAAAAAAACAAAAAAAACAAAACAAAAAAAACGATACCAATAATTTCTGATATTACATTTTAACGCATTTATCGGCCGATAATATCGGCAGGCTGATATTATCGGACATCCGTAGTTTTGAGAGTTATTTACTTATTTTTTGTCATTGACTTTAAATCATAATCTTCATTTTATTAGGAATAATTATATTTTGTCTATTCTAGTTTAAAAATGTTTAAACATTTTCTTGTTCTATTGGCAGATAATTTTGCTTAGTTCAAATAAAATACCCCTCATTTTTTACATTTTTTCCCTTGTTTTTGAACACCGACTTTTTGCAGTGCAGTATTAATTTATGTCTATTTTTGTGGTGTGCTTTGCGTATTATTGATACATATTTGGCTCACAGTATGACGCAGTGCAGATTTATAACTGCATAAACATTACAAATGCTGAATAAATGACATTTTTTTGGCAAAAAGTAGATTTTGGATGAAAGTCTTATATCGCTGGTGTACATAATGGGGTGAGTGGTGTGTGAACTTAAATGAGAGATGAGCTAGAAAAAGGTATGAATCATTGGTATTGCGTGAATTACCTGTGCAAAGGTGATGTGCTTCTGGCCAGTGCTGGCGTATGCGGCAGCGGAGCGGTTGGAGGCGGCTGCGGCGGGCGCCTCTTCCTCCTCCGCTGCGAGTAGAACCGACTTGATGGCGTTAAGCTTAGGTCGCCCCCCGGGGGTCTGGCACGTCCCTGTCCTCAAAGCGCTGGCGAGGAGAGGCAGCAGCAGCCAGCATTTATTCCAAGTGGACACCAGCATCCTTTTTCAATTAAAAAGCCACAATTGGGCGGAAAAAAACCGGTTGGGAAAGTGTTCAGGCTTCACGGCCGATGGTTGCACTTGTTCTCCGGCAAGATCACGCAGGAACCAAAAAAGCCACCATTTGTGTGTTTTTTGCGCATGAGAGCGGTAAAGTTAAAAAAGGAGTTTAATGAAGTTCCAACTTAGTGTGTGTGTGAGTGCTGACTGAGAGAGCGAGTGAGCCCATCTTGCCTTTATAGCATCCTAACAGCTCTCTTCCTCCGCCCCCATTCACAAAAAAAGGACTGAAAGTGATCTCGGTCTATGCGGGCTATGCTGTCTGGAGCCCGGCCGGCACCAGCAGCCCCTTTGGGAACAAACTATATAAAAATGACACACTGTGTACTTTAACCGGGCCCTTGACCCCCTCCACACGTTTTACTGCAGCAGAGGAAATGGAAAAATCAGGGTTAAGTTGCGCTTTGTATGAGGGGCGTTTTATCCCCTCTCTAATTAAGTGCAAGTTAAGTGGACTTTTAGAGAGTGGCCGTGTTGTAAAAATGGAAGAGAATAATGCAATACGCATGTGTGCTATCTCACAACTTCTGTTTCGGGCTCATTCTAACCATGCATGGAACCATCCCTTAGACTTGTTCAGAACTCTCACAGAAGAAGACGACAGAACACTTGTGTTGGTGTCTTTAGAGAACTGGACGCCAGATTAGACACAGTCTCTAGTACTGTTCACAAGCAGCGTACATTTTCAGCAGTTTAGTATTATCAGTTTTTCGACGAATTTTAGTCATCTAGATTGATTTAGTTTCAGTCAATGAAACTACACTGCAAAAAGTGAAATCTAAGTAAGATGAAATATCTCAAATAAGGGGGATATTTGCTTATTTTCTGTCTGATAAGTTCATTCTTCTCACTAAGCAGATTTTATGTTAGAGTGTTTTACTTGTTTTAAGTGTTTTGCTCCTAAATGATCTCAGGAAGATATTACAGCTTGTTGCTGAGATTTGATGACCTACACTACCGTTCAAAAGTTTGGGGTCACATTGAAATGTCCTTATTTTTGAAGGAAAAGCACTGTACTTTTCAATGAAGATAACTTTAAACTAGTCTTAACTTTAAAGAAATACACTCTATACATTGCTAATGTGGTAAATGACTATTCTAGCTGCAAATGTCTGCTTTTTGGTGCAATATCTACATAGGTGTATAGAGGCCCATTCCCAGCAACTATCACTCCAGTGTTCTAATGGTACAATGTGTTTGCTCATTGGCTCAGAAGGCTAATTGATGATTAGAAAACCCTTGTGCAATCATGTTCACACATCTGAAAACAGTTTAGCTCGTTACAGAAGCTACAAAACGGACCTTCCTTTGAGCAGATTGAGTTTCTGGAGCATCACATTTGTGGGGTCAATTAAACGCTCAAAATGGCCAGAAAAAGAGAACTTTCATCTGAAACTCGACAGTCTATTCTTGTTCTTAGAAATGAAGGCTATTCCACAAAATTGTTTGGGTAACCCAAAACTTTTGAACGGTAGTGTATATTGAGTAAAACATGCTTGAAACTAGAATATCAACTGTTGCAAAGCTGTGTCATCAACACTCACAAGTATAAAACTACTTTTTTAAAGTAATCATTTCTTATTTCAAGCATGAAAAAAAAAAAAAATCATGACTTTGACACAATTGTGTCTCATAATTAAAACAGATGACAGCCAAATGGACTTTGCTGTTTTATTTTCAATGAAACAATAGAAAACACGTAGTCATATAGTAGTACAGTTGGCACAGTACAGTAAACTGATAGTTAATATTTAAACATTTAACATGTGACATTTGAAACAATTTTGAACAGAAATAGTTCATGCACATTCAGATAAATTCTTCAAAATTACAATAAAAAATTGTTTGGCCGGGGGCGGGGCTGATATGGACATGTTACAGAAGATCCTACAACATCAACAAAAAGAACTGGATATGTGTGAGTATCAAGAGCACACCACAACAGAGACTGATATGGACATAGACCCTGATAATAATTTTTTCTCTGTGATTGTTAAAAACTGTAATTATTTTACCCGTGAACAATATGAAAACAGTGTAAAATCAGAAGATAGTCTATCAATAATACATTTCAATAGTCGAAGCATGTACACTAACTTTGAGGCTATCAAGGATTACTTGAAAGAATTTAGTCATCCATTTACCATTATTGCAATTACTGAAACCTGTTTCAACAATGATAAAGGTATTGATTTTAGTCTGAATGACTATGAATTAAGATACATAAACAGAATAAATAAAATAGGAGGAGAGGTCGCATTGTACATTCATAAATCTGTTACATTTAAAGTTTTAACAAACATGACCATAGCAGTCGATGGATTATTTGAATGTTTAACAGTGGAAATCCTAAATGACAAAAAGACAAATATCTTCATGAGTTGTGTATATAGGGCACCTGGTTCAAGCATAGAAATATGTACACTAATTGACTGAAAGAGCACGCACTTGGCGCGATGATGTCATGTTATCCATGGAAAAAAGCATTTTTAGACAATATGATTTGCCTGAGCGGCTAGGAGACCCCGAGAGTAACAAGCGCTTGCCTTGTTGCCTTTCCATTAAGAACAATAAACTAGTTTTTAGTATAAGTTTGCTGGTTTCAAGAAATGTAATGCCGAGCGCATATCATTATGTCAAGATAATGGCACTAGCATTTACTTCATTTAAGAATATTTTTCAACATATTGAGCAAAAAGGTCTCTTTTTTTTTTCTACCAAGAAAAGTGCACTTGTTATTAGTGAGAATATACTTATTTTAGGGTATTTTGGGGTTTGTTTCGGTTAGCTAATTTTACTTGTTTTGGAAAGTCTTGACAAGCCAAATTTTCTTGTTCTATTGGCAGATAATTTTGCTTAGTTCAAATAAAATACCCCTCATTTTTGTATTTTTTTTTTTCTTGTTTTTGAATACTGACTTTTTGCAGTGTATCTCAGGCACTTTTTGTATTTTTTTATGCTACATCTCTGGCAAAGCAGGTATGTATGAGTGTTGTAAAACGGAGTTACGATGCATCCCTTCATTATAATTTGTCACCATGACGCGCCTGCTGATGGCATCGTATAGCGTCAAAATAAAACGTGTCCTCTTCACTTTCTCCCAAGTGTGCACGTGTTACGGTGTGGAACATGTTAAATCCAGACATTGTTTTCGCGGTGAGAAATTCAACTTCCTCGTCCCACAAGTAAAAGCATCTGATTGGTTCTCCTTTGTAACTAACTGCCGGCCCCTTTCTCAAATGTACGCTGTTAAAAAAAACTGATTGGATACATTCCAAACATGTCCCACCCATCGGCGAGACGAAATAAAAATATTATTGGATTTTGTTTCTGTCAACATTTTTGTCTCGTTTTATTGGTCGACGAAAAGGTCAGCTAATTTTGTTATCGTCTTAATCAACTTTTGATTCGTTATTGTCTTGTTTGTCAGGGGAAAGTAGGTTGTTGACGATAACAAAAACTACAATTATTAGTCAACAAAATCAACAAGTGGTTCACTTCCTATTTTTTAGACAAATTATACTGGTAAGTATTGATACACACTACCATTCAAAAGTTTGGGGTCACCCAAACAATTTTGTGGAATAGCCTTCATTTCTAAGAACAAGAATAGACTGTCGAGTTCCAGATGAAAGTTCTCTTTTTCTGGCCATTTTGAGCGTTTAATTGACCCCACAAATGTGATGCTCCAGAAACTCAATCTGCTCAAAGGAAGGTCAGTTTTGTAGCTTCTGTAACGAGCTAAACTGTTTTCAGATGTGTGAACATGATTGCACAAGGGTTTTCGAATCATCAATTAGCCTTCTGAGCCAATGAGCAAACACATTGTACCATTAGAACACTGGAGTGATAGTTGCTGGAAATGGGCCTCTATACACCTATGTAGATATTGCACCAAAAACCAGACATTTGCAGCTAGAATAGTCATTTACCACATTAGCAATGTATAGAGTGTAGTTCTTTAAAGTTAAGACTGGTTTAAAGTTATCTTCATTGAAAAGTACAGTGCTTTTCCTTCAAAAATAAGGACATTTCAATGTGACCCCAAACTTTTGAACGGTAGTGTAAGCTCCTCAAATATCCATACAATCAAATGTGGTGTCCCTCAAGGATCTATTGTAGGTTCTATTGTTTTTATATTGATGTGATTGTGTCATCAGGAGACATGGAATTCATTTCCACAGTTATGCTGACGTGGTTTGTGTATGTGACGGATGATCAGTGTTACTGTAACGCCGTTAGTTTCGGCGGTAACTAGTAGTGTAACGCGTTATTTTTTATATTCAGTAACTCAGTTACCGTTACTACATGATGCGTTACTGCGTTATTTTACGTTATTTTTTATGTAGTATCGGCTAAAAACAGAAGATCTGAGTGTGTTTTATTGGAGAGTTGCGGTGTCGTCCTTCTGGGGACTAGAGAAGAAGCGCTGTGTGTGTGTCTGGGTGTGGGTTTGGGTGTGGGGAGGGGAGGGTGGGGGGGTGTGTCTGTGTTTACTAACAAGACATCATGGTGGAGCTGAAGCCGAGTTTCTTAACATGGAGATATTCTAGACTGACCATGCGTCCTATTTTCACCGGGCATGTCTTCTTTTGCGGGGCTGTCAGGGCTTAGCTTCTTAAATGCCTCAAATGTCCGGCGTTTTGAGTTAGGGTTGCGTGTATTTTCAATGTACGCCCAGGGTTTAGAAGGGGTTAAAAACAAAACAAAACAAATTGTGCTCATGCAGCAGCATTGGTGAGGGAGGGGCAGAGACAGAGAGAGCGAGGGAGTGGATTGATTGATTGATTGAGACTTTTATTAGTACATTGCACAGTACAGTACATATTATGTACAATTGACCACTAAATGGTAACACCCGGATAATTTTTTCCACTTTTTTAATTCGGGGTCCACGTTAATCAATTTCTTTCAAACTGTCATTGCTCAAAACATAATATTGAATCAAAATCAATGTTACTATTGACCTATGCAAGGTTCCGATTACTTCACATCAAATATTCCACTTTGAAAAATATTTTTGGTGGAAGATTTTGCATATTTTGTGTGTTTGCCATTAAAAACATAGTTTTGTTTGACAAAAAAGGGCAGAAAACAAACAAACAAAAAAACAACATAAAAAAACCTAAACATTTTGAAATGAGGGATGGATCTGAAGTTGATTCACAATTGTGTCAAAGCCAAATTTTCTTGTTCTATTGGCAGATAATTTTGCTTAGTTCAAATAAAATACCCCTAATTTTTGTTTTGTTTTGTTTTTTCTTGTTTTTGAACACTGACTTTTTGCAGTGTATTTTTCCTACCTTCAAGTCCTGTCCGAAATAGTCTGTTTGCGTCCTGGGAGAACAAACAAACAAGTCTGTATATTGTACAGTATTTTGTGTTTCTATAGTGTTTCGTATATTGTACAGGATTGCTTATTATTTTATTGGATAGTAGTCTATTTCAATTGTTAGTTTTTTCTTTATTACCTGTTGTGTAATTTATTGTTCCCACTACCGCACCTTAAAGGCCTACTGAAATGATTTTTTTTATTTAAACGGGGATAGCAGATCTATTCTATGTGTCATACTTGATCATTTCGCGATATTGCCATATTTTTGCTGAAAGGATTTAGTAGAGAACATCGACAATAAAGTTCGCAACTTTTGGTATCTGATAAAAAAAAGGCTTGCCCCTACCGGAAGTAGCGTGACATAGTCGGGTGAACATATCCGAAAAGTTCCCTATTGTTTACAATAATGGCCGCCAGAAGGGAGAGAGATTCGGACCGAGAAAGCGACGATTTCCCCATTATTTTGAGCGAGGATGAAATATTTGTGGATGAGTAAAGTGCAAGTGAAGGACTAGTGGGGAGTGGAAGCTATTCAGATAGGGAAGATGCTGTGAGAGGCGGGTGGGACCTGATATTCAGCTGGGAATGACTACAACAGTAAATAAACACAAGACATATATATACTCTATTAGCCACAACACAACCAGGCTTATATTTAATATGCCACAAATTAATCCCGCATAACAAACACCTGCATGTTTGTTATGCTAGCTCCTAGCTCCTAGCTCCAATCCATATAACCCGCCAATACAATTCAAACACCTGCACAACACACACAATCACTCAGTCCAAAAGACCGTTCACCTAACCCAAGGTTCATAAAGCTTATATATTTACCCAAAGTTACGTACGTGACACGCACGTACGGGCAAGCGATCAAATGTTTGGAAGCGCAGCTGCGTACTCACTGTAGCACGTCTGCGTCTGTGTATCCAAATCAAAGTAATCCTGGTAAGAGTCTGTGTTGTCCCAGTTCTCTACAGGCGTCTGTGTATCGAAGTCAAAGTCCTCCTGGTAAGAGTCTCTGTTGTCCGAGTTCTTTGATCTTGACTGCATCTTTCGGGAATGTAAACAATGAAACACTGACTGTGTTGTGTTGCTGACTTCCCTCGCAAAATACTCCGCTTCGCACCGACAACTTTCTTCTTTTCTAGCTCAGCTTCTTTCTCCATAATGCAATGAACAAATTGCAACAGATTCACCAACACAGATGTCCAGAATACTGTGGAATTATGAAATGAAAACAGAGCTATTTTGTATTGGCTTCAATGGGCTACCGATACTCCTGTTTCACTGGCTACGTCACACGCATACGTCATCATCCAAAGGCGTTTCCAACCGGATGTTTAGCGGGAAATTTAAAATTGCACTTTATAAGTTAATCAGACTGCGTGGTCGGTAGTAGTGGGTTTCAGTAGGCCTTTAAGTTGGAGTCCTTAATCACGTTATATGCAAATATAATGACAATAAAGTCCATTCTATTCTCTAACCTCGCAGTAAGCTGCAAAAACCCCCGCGTTATGACACATTTGTTTTTAAATGATTGTTTGCTAATGCTATTACAGCCGTGAGTATGTTTCTATAGTCTCTTGTATGGTATCACAATTAGAGAGGTGTACCTAATGTTGTGTCCACTCAAAGCTATTCTCTTCTTCCTCCCAACAGGAAGTGAGCGTCTGCTGGTCTTCTTTCAAGCTAAAAGCGTGCAGTGGGCGACAAAGGTGACTAAAGCAGTATCACCTCCGAGCATCTCCAGTTACATCAAACAAGTCCAATACTTCCTCCCACTCCCCATTGGAGGCGCTCCTCCATTGTCTGCCACAAAAAGGACTTTGACACTTTGAATTGGAGCCTTTGATGGATCGCTTTTGAGGTCAGAAAGCCTTTACCGGTGTTCTTTTCCTTCCACCTTTTCAATAGGTTCCTCCAAATTGTGTTAAGACTTTGAAAAAAGAAAAGAGGGAGAAAAGCATTATTATTAGGCGTAGAAGTCACGGCGAGAACTTTGTGGGAACTAACGACTGTCTAGTGCAGACCTGGGCAAATTAAGGCCCGGGGGCCACATGCGGCCCATTAGCTTTTCAATCCCAAATTTTTTTTAGATCTTTAAGATGGAAAGTGTAGCTGCCATTATGATGTGCAGCAGGGGTCACCAACGCGGTGCCCGCGGGCACCAGGTAGCCCATAAGGACCAGATGAGTAGCCCGCTGGCCTGTTCTAAAAATAGCTCAAATAGCAGCACTTACCAGTGAGCTGCCTCTATTTTTTTAAATGTTATTTATTTACTAGCAAGCTGGTCTCGCTTTGCCCGACATTTTTAATTCTAAGAGAGACAAAACTCAAATAGAATTTGAAAATCCAAGAAAATATTTTAAAGACTTGGTCTTCACTTGTTTAAGTAAATTCATAAATTTTTTTTACGTTTGCTTCTTATAACTTTCAGAAAGACAATTTTACAGAAAAAATACAACCTTAAAAATGATTTTAGGATTTTTAAACACATATGCCTTTTTACCTTTTAAATTCCTTCCTCTTCTTTCCTGACAATTTAAATCAATGTTCAAGTAAATTATTTTTTTTATTGTAAAGAATAATAAATACATTTTAATTTAATTCTTCATTTTAGCTTCTGTTTTTTCGACGAAGAATATTTGTGAAATATTTCTTCAAACTTATTATGATTAAAATAAAAAAAAATTATTCTGGCAAATCTAGAAAATCTGTAGAATCAAATTTAAATCTTATTTCAAAGTCTTTTGAATTTCTTTTAAAATTTTTGTTCTGGAAAATCTAGAAGAAATAATGATTTGTCTTTGTTAGAAATATAGCTTGGTCCAATTTGTTATATATTCTAACAAAGTGTAGATTGGATTTTAACCTATTTAAAACATGTCATCAAAATTCTAAAATTAATCTTAATCAGGAAAAATTACTAATGATGTTCCATAAATTATTTTTTTAATTTTTTCAAAAAGATTCAAATTAGCTAGTTTTTCTCTTCTTTTTTTCGGTTGAATTTTGAATTTTAAAGAGTCGAAATTGAAGATAAACTATGTTTCAAAATGTAATTGGCATTTTTTTCTTGTTTTCTCCTCTTTTAAACCGTTCAATTAAGTGTAAATATCATTAATTATTAATAATAACATAGAGTTAAAGGTAAATTGAGCAAATTGGCTATTTCTGGCAATTTATTTAAGTGTGTATCAAACTGGTAGCCCTTCGCATTAATCACTACCCAAGAAGTAGCTCTTGGTTTCAAAAAGGTTGGTGACCCCTGCTATAACATATAGAACATGCTATACGTTTACCAAACAATCTGTCACTCCTAATCGCTAAATCCCATGAAATCTTATACGTCTAGTCTCTTACGTGAATGAGATAAATAATATTATTTCATATTTTACACTAATGTGTTAATCATTTCACACATAAGTCGCTCCTGAGTATAAGTCGCACCCCCGGCCAAACTATGAAAAAAACTGTGACTTAGAGTCCGAAAAATACGGTATACAACATACTTCAATGGTTGGAACCTGCGCTTTTGCATGATATTTTAGTGACTAGTGTTGTCCTGATACCAATATTATTTTGATACTTTTCGATACTTTTCTAAATAAAGGGAACCAGAAAAAATTGCATTATTGGCTTCATTTTAACAAAAAATCTTAGGGTGTGGCTGGTGGTGTGGGTGGGGAGCGTTTCCACAGAGTGTTTCCAGAGCCTGAAATGCGGGTGTCAGGGACAGACGTGGAAGGAGATTTTTTACAAGAAAGTTCTAAAGCTTAGTGATATATCGCATATATCAGATTGTAGATGTTTTTTGTTTTTTTACCCCTCACGTTCGTATTTCGCTGTTTGTTGCATTTTTGTTGCATTTGGCTTGATGGTAAAATATGTCGATTGAGAGGGGGTGTGTGACGTTTATATGTTCTCAATATTCAGGGTTTTATCGTTCATAGAAAAAGATTAAAATTCCATTCCGTTTTTAAGTGATGTTTGGAAATCGCAACATAACATCTGAACAGAAAATAAGTATTGATGGTACCCAAATTGAAATCGTAAATGAGAATACATTTTTGGGAGTAATAATTGATAGTAAACTATCATGGAAACCTCATGTCAGACACATTAAAACAAAAATGTCCAAAAGCCTCTCAATTATAAACAAAGCAAAACTATACCTCAATGAAAATGCACTCCGTACTCTATACTGCACCTTGGTACTGCCGTACCTTACATACTGTGTTGAAGTATGGGGGAATACTTACCACAACACAATTCATCCTCTGATCATATTACAGAAAAGAGCAGTGCGGATCATTCACAACGTTGGTTATTTAGAACATACTCATCATATTCATTATTCCTACATTGTTGATACAATTTATTGTTACAGTGTAATAATTATTGATACCTGTGGTAATGCCACTATGATACAACATGTGTATTATAATCCTTGAACAAAGTAAGAGTGAGACTCATGTGAATAATCACTGAATGGAGAACTGGGGGTGGGATTAAATAAATTATCTTCTTCGCACTCCCTTTCAGGCAAAACTGGACAATCATGCATTACATACTATACATGACCTTTTGCACTATATTCATTTATATTATGTGTTGTCAACTTTGTACTTTTTTATATCATTGCCTGAAATAAATAAATAAATGAATGAAAATGAAATGGAAAATGAAGGCGGTCTGTCATAACATTTTTAGCATTCAATCTGACTTTAGTGTGAGGTTTTGTATTAGTTTTTCTAAAAATCGATATACTGGCCCCCAGACACATTTCTTTCTCTAAATTTGGCCTCTGAGTCAAAATAATTGCCCAGGCCTGGTCTATTGGCTGTTTAGTTTTTGTGCTAACCAGCGAGGATAAGCCAAAGCAGGTTGAGTTTTTGTCGCTGTTCAATAGAAAGCATGTAGGTCCAATTTTGAATCCAAAGCTTGAAGAAAAAACATTGTCAGAATACAATTCATTGGACACCAATGTTATGCTATGCTATCTATTGAGCAAGCTGTCTTGCTAGCTACCATCTACCTGTCGTTTCTATTCCAGTGTTTTTCAACCACTGTTCCTCTAATTTCACCTATTTGGGTTAAAAATATTTTTTGCAAACCAGTAATTATAGTCTGCAAATCATGTGTTGTTGTTGAGTGTCGGTGCTGTCTAGAGCTCGGCAGAGTAACCGTGTAATACTCTTCCATGTCAGTAGGTGGCAGCCGGTAGATAATTGCTTTGTAGATGTCGCAAACAGCGGGAGGCAGTGTGCAGGTAAAAAGGTGTCTAATGATTCAACCAAAAATAAACAAAAGGTGAGTGCCCCTAAGAAAAGGCATTGAAGGTTAGGGAATGCTATGCTAAACTAAAAGTGAACTGGCTACAAAGTAAACAAAAACAGATTGCTGGACGACAGCAAAGACTTATTGCGGAGCAAAGACGGCGTCCACAAAGAACATGACATGACAATCAACAATGTCCCCACAAAGAAGGATAAAAACAACCGAAATATTCTTGATGGCTAAAACAAAGTAGATGCGGGAAATATCGCTCAAAGGAAGACATGACACTGCTACAGGAAAATACCAAAAAAAGAGAAAAAGCCACCAAAATAGGAGCGCAAGTAAAGAAGTAAAACACTACACACAGGAAAACGGCAAAAAAACCAAAATAAGTCAGGGTGTGATGTGACAGGTGGTGACAGTACACCTACTTTGAGACAAGAGCTATAGTGATGCATGCTTGGTTATGCTTTAAAGCAGTGGTCCCCAACCTTTTTGTAGCTGGGGACCGGTCAACGCTTGAAAATTTGTCCCACGGACCGGGGGCGGGGGGGGTATATTTTTTTAAATTTTTTTTTCCTTTTAATAAAGAAATACAATCATGTGTGCTTACGGACTGTACCCCTGCAGACTGTATTGACCTATGTTGATATATAATTAATGTATATATTGTGTTTTTTATGTTGATTTAATTTTTTTTTAAAAATATTTTTTTATTTTTATTTTTTTATTTCTTGCGCGGCCCAGTACCAATCCCGCGGCCCGGTGGTTGGGGACCACTGCTTTAAAGGCCTACTGAAAGCCACTACTAGCGACCATGCAGTCTGATAGTTTATATATCAATGATGAAATCTTAACATTGCAACACATGCCAATACGGCCGGGTTAACTTATAAAATGACATTTTAAATTTCCCGCTAAACTTCCGGTTGAAAATGTCTATGTATGATGACGTATGCGCGTGACGTCAATAGTTAAACGGAAGTATTCGGACACCATTGAATTCAATACAAAAAAGCTCTGTTTTCATCTCAAAATTCCACAGTATTCTGGACATCTGTGTTGGTGAATCTTTTGCAATTTGTTTAATAAACAATGAAGAAAGTTGTAGGTGGAATTGGTGTATTAGCGGCTGGCTGCAGCAACACAACCAGGAGGACTTTGACTTGGATAGCAGACGCGCTATCCGACGCTAGCCGCCGACCGCACGGATGATTGGGTGAAGTCCTTCGTCCTTCTGTCGATCGCTGGAACGCAGGTGAGCACGGGTGTTGATGAGCAGATGAGGGCTGGCTGGCGTAGGTGGAGCGCTAATGTTTTTAGCATAGCTCAGTGAGGTCCCGTTGCAAAGTTAGCTTCAATGGCGTCGTTAGCAACAGCATTGTTAAGCTTCGCCAAGCTGGAAAGCATTAACTGTGTATTTACATGTCCATGGTTTAATAGTATTGTTGATCTTCTGTCTATCCTTCCAGTCAGGGGTTTATTTCTTCTGTTTCTATCTGCATTTAAGCACGATGCTATCACGTTAGCTCCGTAGCTAAAGAGCTTCGCCGATGTATTGTCGTGGAGATAAAAGTCACTGTGAATGTCCATTTCGTGTTCTCGACTCTCATTTTAAAGAGGATATAGTATCCGAGGTGGTTTAAAATATAAATCCGTGATCCACAATACAAAAAGGAGAGAGTGTGGAATCCAATGAGCCAGCTTGTACCTAAGTTACGGTCAGAGTGAAAAATGATGCGTCCTGCACTGCATACTAGTCCTTCACTCTCACGTTCCTCATCCACGAATCTTTCATCCTGGCTCAAATTAATGGGGTAATCGTCGCTTTCTCGGTCCGAATCGCTCTCGCTGCTGGTGTAAACAATGGGGAAATGTGAGGAGCCTTCAACCTGTGACGTCACGCTACTTCCGGTACAGGCAAGGCTTTTTTTTTATCAGCGACCAAAAGTTGCGAACTTTATCGTCGTTGTTCTCTACTAAATCCTTTCAGCAAAAATATGGCAATATCACGAAATGATCAAGTATGACACATGGAATGGATCTGCTATCCCCGTTTAAATAAAAAAATGTCATTTCAGTAGGCCTTTAAAGTCATTTCCAACAATTGCGACAACGACTTTTTAACTGTCAACTGAGTTTAGTTTTTTAACATTTCTGCTGGTGGTGTGTCTCCGCATTTTTTCAACGCAAAAAATGTGCCTTGGCTCAAAAAAGGTTGAAAAACACTGCTCTATTGAACACGCTCGTATATGCATGGCACAAACAAAAAACATGTATCTCCAAACTTTCATTTGTTTATGTATTCAAAAGAGAAAGTAAATAAAAAATAAAAATTGTGAACGATTGTCAAAATTCCCCCCAAAAAAGTGCAATTCCCCTAAGTTTAGGTACCACTGTATTAAAAAAAACCTTGGAAATTTGCAGCTTTTCATACGACAGCAACATTATGCGATTCTATACTATGCTGGCTTTGACATAGCTACAGAATAGGGATGTGTGTATCGATCCTGTGGTATCGATATATCGATACTCACACGCTACTCATTTGGCATCACTTTTCTGAAAAAAGTATCGATACAAACCAAAAAACGGCGTGTGGGGGGTGCAAGCATCACTTTCAGATGTTTTTGATGACTTACTTAACTTCCTATGTGCTGGGACACGGCTGTACCTGGCAGAGTATAGAACTGGCCCAGTCACGTGACAGGAGACAGCCAATGAGCGTCGTCAACGTGCAACACACACACAGCCAGCCGACAGCGATGCAGTCAGGCATATCCAGTGTCAGGCATTGTTTATTTTATTTTTTTACTGAATATTTTTGTTTAAATGATTATCCTAAATTCAAATAATTTCCACACAGGGGAATTTACTGTTAGTTGAAAATTGCTTGAGTATTTAAAACAAGATAAGAAAGAGATACAATTTGGAGATTCTTCATCTTTGCATTACAGTTTTATTTTTTTCCAAGAAAATCTTGAATATATGATTGAATGTGATTTTGGTTTTAATCTGTAACATGATTTCTTACATTTCGAAAACATTAGCCTATTTCATATTTCATTAATTGCTAATTATATCACAAACTTTTAAAAAAAACGGCAGCTTCTTGCGATTCGGATTTGACAGTTAATTGGAAAGCCATAATATCTAATTATTATTATATATAATATATAATTATTATTATATATAATATTGAATTTATTTTTCATATTTATGTTATTTATTTTAATTTTACTTGTATTATATATTGACCATAATACATGTGGTATAAATGGTCTGTATTTGTCTTGTGATTTGTCTTAAATAATAATAGTAATAATATTTTTTACTGACAAAAATTGCCAATAAGAAATTAATGGTATCGGTATCAGTATCGGTATCGATGAAAATGCAAGAAAAAGTATCGGTATCGTATCGAATCCTAAAAGTGTGGTATCGCCCATCCCTACTACAGAAAGGTATGTATGTATGTATGTATGTATTAAGGTTGTACATTATACCGTTACTATTAAAGTACCGCGGTACTAATGAATTAAAAACGATACAATACTGTCTTTCAAATTTAGGTAGTTTTTTTTTTAATCTGTATGCAGCCGTGCGGAGGTGACGTACGGAGTCGAATGTGTGAAAACGCACATACGAAGCGCATACAAGCAGAAACAGTGGGAGGGGGGTTTAATGGCAAAAATACTATAATATTTGAGCAGAATTGTTTTTTTGTGTGTCATGATCCGTGGTCCGGGTCATGTTTTTGTGTTTTCTAGTGATGGGTCCGGCAACACCGATGCATCGGCGCATGCGTCGAGCTCATAGAGCAATACCCTGTGTCGGTGCGCGTACCTCCTTTTAGAAAGTCACGTGACCGATCATGAGCTGTTTCGGTCACGTGACCGATACGCGAACTGTGTCGCACTGACGCCTCCTCTGTGCCATGTGAGCGGGACTTTTCTACAGCCGGAGAAATAATAACTAAGAAGAGAAATCGTCTAAAATTTAATGCGTTGGAAAAACTGTTTTTTTTTAATAAAAATGTGTAAAAAAATAAATTAATTCCCAGTCCACAAGCATCCTCATTCACAACACGTTCTCTTAGATTTCCATATTATGATACATGTTCACATTATTTATTGACTGTATCTAAAAAAGATGAAAATATATTTTTATTTAAATGAAGATATGAAATAATCCAAAATGAAATACAAAGACTTGGTTTATATTATTGTATATACTAGGTCGTAAAACAGGCCTGGGCAATTATTTTGACTCGGGGGCCACATCTAGAGAAAAAAGTGTCTGGGGGCCGGTATATCTATTTTTAAGAACACTAATACAAAACCTCACAATAATGTCTGATTGAATGCTAAAAACACTATGAAAGACCGCCTTAAAAAAACGTAATGGAATTTTACATTTTTCTATGGAGGATAAAACACTGAATATTGACAAAATATGAATGTCACACCCGCTTTCGATCGACACATTTTACAATCAAGTGAAACACAACAAAAATGCAACAAACAGTGACATATGAACGTGAAGGGTACAAAATAAAGCCACCTACAATCTGATATATCTGATACATCACTAAGCTTTAGAACAGGGGTCACCAACCTTTTTGAAACCTAGGGCTACTTCTTGGGTACTGATTAATGCGAAGGGCTACCAGTTTGATACACACTTAAATAAATTGCCAGAAGTAGCCAATTTGCTCAATTTACCTTTAACTCTGTTATTATTAATAATTTATGATATTTATCTTTGTGGAAACACTGATCATCTTAATGATTTCTCACAATAAATATATATAGAAACAGATAAATATCAATATACAACACTTTATTTTTATATTTTCTCTAAGTGCACATTTTTCAAATTGAACATTTTCAAATGATCACTTCTAAGATAGTCTTGTGAAATCACAATATCCCATTTTAACTAGCTAGCCACTAACATTTTTTAACAAATCATGAATTACTTTACACCACGTTTGTACAAATAATAACTCATGTAAAATACAAAAGTAAACTCTCAATTTTTTAAATCATGTCACACTTTGAACTGGACACCAAATCTGTTTTCTGTTTCTTTGTCAGTTAGTGGGAAGCCTGGCATTGCACACTGTTAACTAGTGTGTTGTACTCTGGTGTGTAACTTGACACTGCAACTTTGAGTGAGTCTTGCAGATGTGCATCAGTGAGGCGTGTTCTGTGTTTGTTCTTGATGAAGTTCATGTCAGAAAAGGCTGATTCACAAAGATAAGATTTGTCCTCATTGTTTGCGGAACCTTCTTAATCTTTTGGACATATTTTCACAGCAATCTGGCCTTAAGCTTAATTATGATAAATGTAAAATATTAAGGATCGGAAATCTAACGGGAACGTCCTTTCGAATGGAATGCAAAGTGCCTGTTTTGTGGACAGATGGACCAGTTAACATACTTGGTGTTGTTGTCCCAGAAAATCTGGAAGATCTAGGCTCAGTAAATTATGATAATCGACTAAGAAAGCTGGACAAAATTATGCAATTATGGAAAGGGAAATCCCTAAACTTGTATGGTAAAATATCTATTGTCAACTCGTTAATTATTCCTCAATTTATTTATTTGTTTTTGTCATTACCAGCTCCATCACAAAACTTTTTTAAGATTTATGAGCGGCGGGTCTTCGATTTTGTCTGGAACGGCAAACCAGAAAAGATTAAAAGAAAGGTTTTGTACAAAGAGTATGAATATGGGGGCCTGAAACTTCTCAACATGGAAGCTATGTGTCTGTCTTTAAAAGCATCAATTGTTCCAAAGATGGATTTAAACACTGAGTGGTACACAAGTGTCCTGTTGGACAAAAAACATGTACTGTATCAAAAGAAATGGTTTCCTTTTTTTACAAGTGATCCCCTCCCAGAGAGTCTGCTGGGAAACATGGCGAGGAAACAATCCACATATGGTGGTGTTTTCAATTTTATGTGCCAGAAAAAAGAGACAATATTTTGCAGCAGTTAATATGGATGAACTCTAATATTGTAATAGATGGAAAGCCTTTCTTTTGGAAAAATATGTTTCAAAGAGGAATCATTTTTGTCTGATATTATCAATGAGAATGGTAAAATTATGAAGTATGATGAATTTAGAGCTATGTATGGTGATGCTTGTTCAAGCTTTTCATTTTATCAACTAACTGGAGTAATTGGGAAAAGATGGAAACAAATAATTAATTATGGAACTACTAAATTATTAGTTTGTAAACCTCTAATAAGAAATTCTAGTTGGCAAAAAGGAACTAAATTAAATAGAAAAATATATCATTTTTATTTAATAAAGAAATCTTTGAAGGCTGCCCCATACAACACAAATGGAAAATGGGAGGACTTTTTTGACTGCCCGTTGCCATGGGATGCCATATTCAAACTAATCTATAAAACCACTATCGATGTGCAAAATCGTTATTTTCAAATTAAAATTATTTATAACTTCTTACCCACAGGGAAAATGTTAAAATTATGGAATATGACGGAGTCAGATGATTGCCCATTTTGTTGTCAGGAGCCTGAATCCACCCTGCATTTGTTTTAGTATTGTCATATTGTGTCTTTGTTTTGGGTGGAAGTTGAAAAACTGTGTTTAAGGATTGGTTTGTTTATGAAGCTTGATTGACAATTGACAATCATGATTTAGTCAATTTAATTATAGTACTCGGTAAAATGTTTATTTTTAAGGCCAAAAACAGATATTCACTTAGTATTACTTTCTTTAAAACATTTATTCAGTATTTTCTAACTTTAGAAAGTTACATGGTTGAAAACGATAATGATGCCAAAAAACATTAAAAAAAAGATGGGAAGTCCTCAAAGGCTTATTTTGAAAGTATAATTATGTTTATAGATTATATGCTATCTGTTGTTGTGTTCCCTAATTTGAGTGACCTGGACATAATTTGGACTGTACATAAATGCTTATTTTGAAAATGTAATTTTGTTTATAAATTATATGCAATCTGTTGTGTTCCCTAATTTTTTTCTGTGTACATAAATGAAGGTGTGTGTTGCTGAGTCCGACTTGGACATTATCTGGACTGGGCCTGGTTTAAAAAACCCTTTAAACAAATCTAATTTCATTGACAACCTGGTCTGTTGAAGATAAGGCCCTTTTTTAAAAAATAAAATAAAATAAGATAAATAAATAAAAAACATTTTCTTTGATAAAAAAGAAAGTAAAACAATATAAAAATAATTACATAAAAAATAGTAATTAATGAAAATGTTAGTGGACCAGCAGCCTATACAATCATGTGTGCTTCAGGGACTGTGTCCCTTGCAGATGTGTTGTCTATGTTGTGTTCAGGGACTGTGGCCCTTGCAGATGTGTTGTCTATGTTGTGGGAACCAGAATATTGGTAGCAGAAAGAAATAACCCCTTTTGTGTGAGTGGGTGTGGATGAGTGTGCATGGGGGAGGTTGTTTGGGTTGATGCACTGATTGAAAGTGTATCTTGTGTTTTTTCTATGTAGATTTAATTTAAAAAAAAAAAAAAAAAATTTATTTATTTATTTATTTTTTTTTCAGAACAGGCCCGCGGGCGACTCATCTGGTCCTTACGGGCGACCTGGTGCCCGCGGGCACCGCGTTGGTGACCCCTGCTTTAGAACTTTGTTGTGAAAATCTCCTTCCGCGTCTGTGGAAACGCTTCCCGCCCACACTGCTTGGTGCCTCGTCTGAGCTGGTGTGATGTAGATTACCATAGTAACTAATTAGATGACCATAGTAACTAATTCGATTACCATAGTAACTAATTCGATTGCCATAGTAACTGCTATATCATCCACAAGCGCAGATTCCAACCATTGAAATACTTTGTATAGTTGAAGACTTGCGGTCATTAGAGAACATGACTGCACATCATAATGGTAGCTAGTTTCCATCTTAAAGATCTAAAAAAATGATTTGGGAATGTCCAGCGGGCCAGATTGAAAAGCTTAACGGGCCGCATGTGGCCCCCGGGCCTTAATTTGCCCAGGTCTGTCGTAAAATCATAGTCAGTTGAGTCGGTCCATAGGTTGCCTGTAGGGATTTTTAATGTCCAGCAGATGTCAGTATTTAGTGACACAGTATCAATACAGTTTTGCAATGTGTCGAAACGCTTCATGACACCTCATCAACCCATCACTAGTGTTTTCTGTTAGTTTCGGACTCCTTTAGTTCTTCTTTGTGCACCTGTGACTTTGTTTTGGTTGCCATGGTTACTCATTGTGTTCACCTGTCTCTGACTAGTGCTCACCTGCTTACCCGAGCACTAATCAGAGGCCTTTGCCAGTCAGTCGGTCTGGCGTCATTGTTCGCTTCATGCCTGGTCCACGTAAGTCTTGTTTATTCATGCCACAGCTAGTAGTTTTCCTAGTTTATGATTCCAGTGCTGAGTTGTGTTTCTTTAGCTTCTCGTGCGAACGGCACACTTTCCTTTTGCTTGTTTCCTCTTTTTGGTCTAAGCTATGATTTATGACAATAAATCATACTCCTACCTTCATGCTTTGTCCGGACTTGTCCATTCTGCATCCCGGGAGAACGACCCCGTAGTGAGCTGCGACCCCCCCCCCCCCGTGACATTGTGTATAGTAAAAGTTTTAGATCTTTGAGTTCAACTCGTGAGAAATGGGAGCAAAAACAAGTGTTTCGTTTATATTTTTCTTTAGTGTATATATATATATATATATATATATATATATATTAGGGCTGCAACAACTAATCGATTAAAATCGATTATAACAATAGTTACCGATTAATTTAGTCATCGATTCGTTGGATCTATGCTATGCGCATGCGCAGAGGCTTTTAAAAAAATAATAAAATAAATAAATAAAAAATTTTTTTTGTTGAATAAATCTATTTATAAACTGCAACATTTACAAACAGCTGAGAAAACAATAATCAAAATAAGTATGGTGCCAGTATGCTGTTTTTTTTTCAATAAAATACTGGAAAGGATAGAAATGTAGTTTGTCTCTTTTATCTGATTATTAATCGATTAATCGAAGTAATAATCGACAGATTAATCGATTATCAAATTAATCGTTAGTTGCAACCCTAATATATATATATATATATATATATATATATATATATATATATATATATATATATATATATATATATATATATATATATATATATATATATATGTATGTATATGTATTAGGGTTGTACGGTATATATTAGTATAGTACCACGATACTAATGAATCATATTCGGTACTATACCGCCTCTAAAAAGTACTGGTCCCCCCCGCCCCCTGTAATAGATTTTATTTGTAAAAAAGCACTTTACACTGAGTAGACAACCTCAAAGTGCTACAGTGTATTTAAAAAAAATATAAATAAAAAGATAATAAAAAATAAAAACTAGAACAGCCAAATAGCTAAAACTAGTATGCATATATCTAAAAAAAAAAAAAGGCTTTTTTAAAAAGAAGGGTTTTTAAGCCTTTTTTAAAAGCATCCACAGTCTGTGGTGCCCTCAGGTGGTCAGGGAGAGCGTTCCACAGACTGGGAGCGTCGTCACGTCGTGATATTGCTGGTTTACGAGCAGAGGAGCATGTTCGGCAGCGCACACACACAGAGTACTTACAAGCAGACACAGTGTGTAGACCAGGGGTGTCCAAACTTTTTCTACAGAGGGCCGCACACGGAAAAATTAAAGCATGTTGGGGCCATTTTGATATTTTTCATTTTCAAACCATAACAAAATATATGCATTTTTTTATTTATTTTACCTTTAGGGGTCCTGGGGACCATAAAGGGTCTCAGTCATTAGAATGTTAAAAATAAGATTATTATTATTTTTTAATTAACGCTTACAGTAAATCTATATATCAACTTCAAGTTGATATAAAGTAATACAATTAAAAATAAAAATAAAATGTTTTATGGCTTTTCTGTCAAAAACAACTTAGTTTTTTTATAGTAAAACTGAAATGTGCAGTATTTAGTAATTAGAGCCCTAAAAGATCAATAATGCAGGACACCATTGATTTTAATTCTTTCATATTTTTGAGTAATCACAGTGAAAAGATATATAAAAAAAATCACTAAATATATTTGGGATCCAAAAGGTGCCCCACTCATAAAGTGATACATTTTTAAGTTTTTCTTTTACTTCCAACACTTAAGTTATGAGATCAAGTTCAGATATATCTGTCCATTTTATGCGGGAACTATTATTTTGTTTGTTTTATGCGCTTTTGTCAAATAAAACTTTGATGTTTTTATATGGCTACTACACAATATATGCAATATTTACCACATAAAACATTTTAAAGTCAAATTTGATGTAATTGGAGCCTTGAAAATAATTCATTATATCATGGATTTTTTGTCATTATTTTTTTTTTTTTGAGCAATGGCAAAAAAAGAAAAATGAAGAAAGACAAAAGAAAAAAAAACAGCCTTCATGGCAGCTTTTGTGTCAACATTGCAACTTTTTCTCGTTAGATTTCACCTCATTCCACTTTTTTTTAATGTTCTTTTTTATTTTTACGATAGTATTTCCAGAATGTGTGGCGGGCCGGTAAACAATTAGCTGAGGGCCGCAAATGGCCCCCGGGCCGCACTTTGGACACCCCTGGTCTAGACAGAAAAGGGAGAATTGACGCATTTTGGCATACAAATTAAAGATAAAGGTGAAGTTATAACACTGAAACGCCCTCAGGAAGAGCTGCTTTAAGACATGGCTAGCTAGCTAGCGGCGAACATCTAGCCGCAGTCTGCAGGGTTTTAGCTACTTCTAAATCACTAATCCTCGCCTCCATGGCGACAAATAAAGTACGTTTCTTACAAGTATCATTATCACTGCAGGACAAGGAATAGCTAAACATGCTTCACTACACACCGTAGCTCACCGGCGTCACCGCTAATGACGCCGTACCTGAATGTAAACAAACGCCGTGGGTGGATCTACACCTAACATCCACTGGAATGATACCAAATACAAGAGCGTATCTAGTCGATACTACTATGAATTACATCAATATTTTTTAGCATCACAAAATAATTTTTCATTTTTTTCAAATTCATATTATGTTTATAAAGTCAGTAAATACGTCCCTGGACACATGAGGACTTTGAATATGACCAATGTATGATCCTGTAACGACTTGGTATCGGATTGATACCCAAATGTGTGGTATCATCCAAAACTAATATTAAGTATGAAAGAAGAGAAGAATAAGTGATTATTACATTTTAACAGAAGTGTAGATAGAACATGTTAAAAGAGAAAGTAAGCAGATATTAACAGTAAATGAACAAGTAGATTAATAATTCATTTTCTACCGCTTGTCCTTCATAATGTGTACAAAATAATAGGTGTATAAATGACACAATATGTTACTGCATACATCAGTAGACTAAATTAGGAGCCTTTGTTTGTTTACTTACTACTAAAAGACAAGTTGTCTAGTATGTTCACTATTTTATTTAAGGACTAAATTGCAATAAGAAACATATGTTTGATTTTTTTTGTTAAAATAAAGCCAATAATGCCTTTTTTGTGGTCCCCTTTATTTAGACAAGTATCAAAGTATTGAAATACATTTTGGTACCAGTACCGATACCAAAATATTAATATCGGGACAACACTAATATGTGTGTGTGTGTGTGTGTGTGTGTGTGTGTGTGTGTGTGTGTGTATATATTAGGGCTGCAACAACTAATCGATTAAATCGATTAAAATCGATTATTAAAATAGTTGCCGATTAATTTAGTCATCGATTCGTTGGATCTACGCTATGCGCATGCACAGAGGTTTATTTATTTATTTATTTATTTTTAATTAAAAAAAAAAAATATATATATATATATATTTTTTTACTAAACCTTTATTTATAAACTGCAACATTTACAAACAGCCGAGAAACAATAATCAAAATAAGTATGGTGCCAGTATGCTGTTTTTTTTCAATAAAATACTGGATAGGATAGAAATGTAGTTTGTCTCTTTTATCCGATTATTAATCGATTAATCGAAGCAATAATCGACAGATTAATCGATGATCAAATTAATTAGTTAGTTGCAGCCCTTATATATATATATATATATATATATATATATATATATATATATATATATATATATATATATATATATATATATATATATATATATATATATATATATATATATATATACACACATACGCATACGTTTATGCATATGTATATATAATGTGTGTTTGTATAAGTGTGTGTGTATGTATATATATATATATATATATATATATATATATATATATATATATATATATATATACACTGCAAAAACTGAAATCTAAATAAGATGAAATATCTCAAATAAGGGTGATATTTGCTTATTTTCTGTCTGATAAGATAATTCTTCTCACTAAGCAGATTTTATGTTAGAGTGTTTTATTCGTTTTAAGTGTGTTGCTCCTAAATGATGTCAGTAAGATATTACAGCTTGTTGCTGAGATTTGATGAGCTATATTGAGTAAAACATGCTCGAAACTAGAATATCAACTGTTGCAAAGCTGTGTCAACACTCACAAGTAGAAAACTACTTTTTTAAAGTCATCATTTCTTACTTCAAGCATAAAAAAAAAAAAATCATGATGTATGCATATCATGTCAAGATAATGGCACTAGCATTTATTTAATTTAAGAATATTTTTCAACATATTGAGCAAAAAGGTCTCATTTTATTTTAGACCAAGAAAAATGCACTTATTAGTGAGAATATACTTATTTTAATGTATTTTTGGGTTCATTGAGGTTAGCTAATTTTACTTGTTTTGGAAAGTCTTGACAAGCCGAATGTTCTTGTTCTATTGGCAGATAATTTTGCTTAGTTCAAATAAAATACCCCTCATTTTTGTATTTTTTTTTCTTGTTTTTGAACACTGACTTTTTGCAGTGTGTATATATATATATATATGTATAAGTGTGTGTGTGTGTGTGTGTATGTATATGAGTTTGATACGGTTCCTGCTTGCAAGTGTATCTAATGTTGTGGCCTGTGTGTGTCCATTCTTTAGGGACAACAAACAGTTGGGCATGAGTTGTGCATTTAAAAGCCAGATGCGTTTAGTCGCTCTTCATTGCATGCAGCTGCCAAGAAGACGGAGTGAAAGTGTGTGCGCATGGCATCACAAAGACCATGGCGCTGCTTCAAAGCCTCTGTGACATCCCCAAACGACGAGCACATGAGGCCCCGCAGCACAAACACGCCGATGGCCGTGCGGCGGCCGCGCCAACGAGCAGACGGCTACGTGCGCACACAAGCCACAAGTTGACAAGAGCGGAGCAGATGATCTGCATAAGAGGAGGAGACCGCGGAACTTGTGGTGAGCTTTTTGTTCTCAGTAATCCCTCGCAGACGCCGTGTTGGCCAGAGAGCCGAGTCATGTTTGTGAACACAGCTGACTGTCAAAGAGCCTCGCACATTAGAAAGATAAATTGCATGTCTAATGAAATTATGGTTTTGATGGAGAAGGTCTGTCCAAATATTTCTCATTATCCGTTCATCTGACAGAGGAAAACAGGCGAATGAAGGCCGTGCTTTAAAATCCGTAGGAAAAGTACTGCAGGTGATAATTCAAGCTCTTAGTAAAAAGCTGTGTGTTTAATGAGCTACTATCATCTATCTCAGGCCTGGGCAAATGAAGGCCCGGGGGCCACTTGCGGCCCTTTGAGCCTTTCAATCTGGCCCGCCGGACATTCCTAAATAATTGTTTTAGTTGTTTAAGATGGAAAGTGTAGCTGCCATTATGAAGTGCAGTCATGTTTTCAAATGACTAAGTCTTCAACTATACTAAGTAGGGGTGTGGGAAAAAGTCGATTCGAATTCCAATCGCGATTCTCACGTTGTGCGATTCACAATCGATTCTCATTTTTAAAAAATCGATTTTTATTTTTTATTTTTTAATTAATCAATCGAACTTGAATACACCTCACGGTGATGCTTGGACACGTCATCAGTGATAAACCCGGGGTCATAGGGTGTTTCGGGTCTTTAATCATCAGACACCCTCGCCCGGGCGACCCAGCCGGGGGTGATCAGACCCCGGCTGGGTCCAAGTAGCGCACCACGGATCCCCCCTACGGATCCACAGCCACCGGGAGGCCTTTTCTGCGGCCTCTAGGATGTTCTTGGTGGCTTTTCTCCACTGCAGTCCTCTAATGCCAAGGATTTTGAACACACGCTGTAGTGAGTGACCAGCAAAACCTCTGCACGCAATCTCGACTGGTTCACAGCGGGCTCTCCAGCCGTTACTCCGACACTCTACAGTGAGCTCAGCGTATTTGGCCCTCTTTCGCTCATTTGCTTCGTCAATTCGCTCCTCCCAGGGAACAGTCAGCTCCAGTAGCACCACTTGCTTGGTTGACTCCGATGTTAACACCATGTCTGGGCGGAGTGACGTGGAAGCGATATTGGCCGGGAATCCAACAAAACAATACACCGCAACAGGCCCGGCCCTAACCAATCTGGCGCCCTAGGCAAGATTTTAGGTGGCGCCCCCCCCCCCACATCGGCAGTGAAGTGTATATACTCACAAGAAACCGAATAGCTTTGTCTTTGACTCTATTTTTACTTAAAAAAGCAAATTAACAATCAGAATAGTTAACAAGATTTAAAAAAATATGGATGAATAAATGAATACAAAAAATGAATATATGAAATACAATATTTTTTACATACATACACACAAAATAAAACGTGTCAAGTGGCATAAAATAAATTAAAAATACAATATAAATAAGGCACTGCACAAAACAAGATATCAAACCAGTATGACTTTAACAACTATATTACAAAAAAGGGGATCCTACAGAGTTCTCTATTTGTGCTTTTTAATATTGCATTAACTAGAATGACTGACAAATTACTGTACACCAGGGAGTACTGTAATTACCTAATGTTACATTGTTATTTTCCATAACAATTTAGCCCCCTCCACAATATCAACCCGACGTTAAAACAGAACTAGCTATTTATTGATTAGCAATTGCCGAATCATGTAACATTAGCTTAATGCTAAAAAGCCAGGTTACCATCACATTCTGTAACAGACAAATAATTTCATGTAGGCTAACGTTACCTCCCTGCTACCTCTGTCTTTTTCTCGTTTCTCCTCCTCTTCTTTTCTCTTTTTTCTTCCCTGGGCATCTGACAGTTTTGTCCGTTTTGACATCTTGTGTTGATTTTTTGATGTGGTGACGTCTAAAAAGAGTCATGATACGGGAAGGGAGGGGGCGCACCGTGCCGGGGGAGGGGCATCGTAATGTTGTAACAAATAATATTTCTGTTAAATAGGCTTTACTTTGCATTTTAATTAACGTGGGATTATTTTATGTATTTAGAAATAATAGTACCAACTTTTTTTTTTTTTTCCTCCAACATTTGTGGCACTGGCGTGGCGCCCCCTGATGGACGGCGCCCTTAGCATTTTGCCTATACGGCCTATGCCACGGGCCGGCCCTGCACAGCAATACCATAACAATGCAATCCAATTCCAAAAGCAAACCCGACCCAGCAACACTCAGAACTGCAATAAACAGAGCAATTGAGAGGAGACACAAACAGAACAAACCAAAAGTAGTGAAACAAAAATGAATATTATCAACAACAGTATCAATATTAGTTACAATTTCAACATAGCAGTGATTAAAAATCCCTCATTGACATTATCATTAGACATTTATAAAAAAAAAAGAACAATAGTGTCACAGTGGCTTACACTTGCATCGCATCTCATAAGCTTGACAACACACTGTGTCCAATATTTTCACAAAGATAAAATATGTCATATTTTTGGTTCATTTAATAGTTAAAACAAATGTACATTATTGCAATCAGTTGATAAAACATTGTCCTTTACAATTATAAAAGCTTTTTACAAAAATCTACTACTCTGCTTGCATGTCAGCAGACTGGGGTAGATCCTGCTGAAATCTATGTATTCCATGAATAGACAATCCTTTTGAATCGGGAAAATATCGTTTTTGAATCGAGAATCGTGTTGAATCGAAAATAATCGATATTGAATCGAATCGTGGGACACCCAAAGATTCGCAGCCCTAATACTAAGTCCTTCAATGCTTGGAATCTGCATGATATACTAGTTACTATGGTCATCTAATTAGTTACTATGGTCATCTAATTAGTTACGTTGGTCACTATGAGATATCTCAGATTGTAAGTGGGTTTTTTTTTTACCCTTCGCGTTCATATTTCACTGTTTGTTGCATTTTGGTTGTGTTTCGGTTGATTATCAAATATGTTGTCAATATTCAGTGTTTTATTCTTCATAGTTAATATTGTCATGTACATTCTGGGTGTCTCATTCAGTAAAAAAAATGTCAAATTCCATTCCGTTTTTTAAGGCGGTCTGTCATAACGTTTTTAGCTTTCAATCATTATTGTGAGGTTTTGTATTAGTGTTCCTAAAAATAGATATACAGGCCCCCAAACATCCTTTTTTTTAATGTAAATCTGGCCCCCCGAGTGAAATAATTGCCCAGGCCTGATCTATCTACAGGTGGTCCTCGGTCTACATAAAATTTAAAACCCTTGACAGTGTTTTAATGTAAATCGTAACTTAAAGCGCAATTAACACTGCACATAAAATACAGTAATAAAAATATGAAATCCAAAAGATTTGAGAAGTTGTCTTGCATACCGGAAGAGGCGTTACAATGGGGGAGTTTTCAATAATAAGACTACTGCACTTTTTAGTCACCACTGTCTACTTCATGGGAGCAGATTGTTTTATATCAATCAATCAATCAATGTTTATTTATATAGCCCTAAATCACAAGTGTCTCAAAGGGCTGCACATCCGCGGTACAGAGCCCACTTAAGGGCAAGGAAAAACTCCCAATCCCAATGGGACGTCGATGTGAATGACTATGAGAAACCTTGGAGAGGACCGCATATGTGGGTCGTCCCCCCCCCCCCCCCCCCCCCCCGTCATGAACTGGCAGCTCTGTTGCCGCCTCTCTTCTTTTTGTTGCAGTGCCTGGTTTATGGGTAATGGGGTGTAGCCACCTGCGCGCACACCTGAAACGCATTTCCTCCTGACTACTTAAGCTCTCCAGTCCCTTCACTGGGTGCCAGCCGATTCCCGATGGTTAACCATTCCAGTCGTGTACATCTCCTCTGCTTTGGCTCCAATCCCATCAGTCGGCATCCCAGTGAGAGCAGACGTTGTACAGCAAGTGATTGTTTTATCATGCTCTTGGTTTGTATTACTTATTTAGCACTTAGCAATAATGCTACTTGTTGGATCTGCTTATCACTCAGGTTCTAAAAGTTGTATCTCAAACAGAAAGGTTCGGGATCATTATTCTGTCTCGTTGTTGGCTATCGTGAAGTCTTTGATGATTGGTAGTAGTAGTAGTTGTTCCATCCATCCATCCATCTTCTTCCGCTTATCCGAGGTCGGGTCGCGGGGGCAGCAGCCTAAGCAGGGAAGCCCAGACTTCCCTCTCCTCAGCCACTTGGTCCAGCTCCTCCCGGGGGATCCCGAGGCGTTCCCAGGTCAGCCGGGAGACATAGTCTTCCCAACGTGTCCTTGGTCTTCCCCGTGGCTTCCTACCGGTCGGACGTGCCCGAAACACCTCCTTAGGGAGGCGTTCGGGTGGCATCCTGAGCAGATGCCCAAACCACCTCATCTGGCTCCTCTCGATGTGGAGGAGCAGTGGCTTTACTTTGAGCTCCCCCCGGATGACAGAGCTTCTCACCCTATCTCTAAGGGAGAGGAAACTCATTTGGGCCGCTTGTACCCGTGATCTTGTCCTTTCGGTCATAACCCAAAGCTCATGACCATAGGTGAGGATGGGAGCGTAGATCGACCGGTAAATTGAGAGCTTTGGTTTCCGGCTCAGCTCCTTCTTCACCACAACGGATCGATACAGCGTCCGCATTACTGAAGACGCCGCACCGATCCGCCTGTCGATCTCACGATCCACATGAACAAGACTCCGAGGTACTTGAACTCCTCCACTTAGGGCAGGGTCTCCTCCCCAACCCGGAGATGGCACTCCACCGTTTTCCGGGCGAGAACCATGGACTCGGACTCGGAGGTGCTGATTCCCATCCCAGTCGCTTCACACTCTGCTACAAACTGATCCAGTGAGAGCTGAAGATCTTGGCATATCTTAGTAGTTGTTGTTGAAGAAAATAGCGAAATATTTGTTGTTGTCTGGTTCCCCTCTAAATTGAGGTACCACTCTACAAGTGGTGCAAATGAATTGCCTTGTATTTATTTTAACACACTTTCCCAGGCCTTCTCTGGCATGCATTCCTGGAAAGGTTATTCTGGGATCCTTTGTCGTCACGGTCATTTTGATGTTGTCCACGTCTTCAAAAATGTGTCTCCTTCTTGACTCACTCGAGAGTGGAAAAAATGATACGCAGAATTAGTTCTAGTGTGCCTCAAACGTGGCGATCGTGTTCACCGCGGCCAGGAACTGTCGGATAAGCAAAGCATTGTAAAAGCAAGTGTGTTGTCTCGCTTTGTCTTGTGTACTGAACAAATCAAAAGTATCCACTCCCAGAACCGTATCGGTTTGAATGTGAAAGGTACCCATCCCTAGCGGACAATACCTTTCTAATCAAAGAATGTTATCAACATCAATAGTACGGGAACTTGGTAGAGCTACTTTCAATATTTGTGTTTGCTTTGGTACTGTTTTGGATTTTGGGAAGTTTTACAATAGAAGGTTTTGCCTTGGTGAGTCAGTGTGAAGCTCCCTCAATGACTTTGATGTGAGTCACGCTGATAAAGCCCTGGGCAACATCCAGACTGGCTGATAAACAAACTTCTTCTTCTTCTTTCCACCTTCTTGCTGGCCTGCAGATGTGATGACGCAGGATGTTCAGCAGGTGGCTCCCAAACGAGGGGAAACCCGTCTTGACGCCAGACTAATTTGAACGTCGTTCGAAGGTTTTTTTTCGTCGGGAGTTGTTTTTGCTTCTTTAAAGCAAATGCCGACCGCTCCTACACTGGATTCTATTACGAGAATATCTCACCATGACATTTAAAATGAATTATGGGGGATGAGAGGATGAGGAGTTGTTTCCGAACAGGATATTGCTTTGTGTATTTTACTGGCTAATTTACATCCATCAGTTTGGTGGAGATGAGTACATATCAGGACATTTTCCTTTGAAAGTCTTTCCAAAGTAGATTGGAAAGAATGAAAAAAAACATGCTCCTCGTATGTTCATGATTAAGAGAGTCTTGCAGCCAATAAAGGCAAAAATAATAAAAACAGCTGTTTGCTGCGAATCGGACTTTAGTCATACACAAACACTCCACCTTTCATCTTAAGCGATGGTGTTAACTCACAGCATGTATATATATTTTTAAACAAAATCTGTTGGGCTCTTGCATCTTGGCATGAATCGCAAGTGTCTTTCCCACAGAGATGCGGAAAAATTACAGAACCGTAACAGAACAAACTTAAACAAGAGCAATCAACATAGATTAAAACGGAAAATGGTAGGACATAGTGGTGATAAACTCTGTATTAACTTATTTGCATTTTAACATTCTTCACTAAAAATAACGTGGCAACTGTTAATGTTAAGACATAAAAGCAATAAAGCTTAGTTTCTTAGTTTTATTGCTAAAGGCGATTTATGGCGTAGATCAGGGTGTCCAAACTATGGCATTGCGGCCCGACAGCATCTTATAATAATAATAATAATAATAGATTTTATTTGTAAAAAGCACTTTACATTGAGTAAACAACCTCAAAGTGCTACAGTGTATTAAAAAATGTTTTTAAAAATTAAAAGATAATGAAAAATAAAAATAAAAACTAGAACAGCCAAATAGCTAAATCTAGTATGCATATATCTAAAAAAAAATGTTTTTAAAAAAAAAAAAAGAAGGGTTTTTAAGCCTTTTTAAAAAACATCCACAGTCTGTGGTGCCCTCAGGTGGTCAGGGAGAGCGTTCCACAGATTGGGAGCGGCGGAGCAGAAAGCCCGGTCTCCCATTGTTCGTAGCTTTGTCCTCGGAGGTTGGAGGACAATCTTCAGTTTGGCCCACAAAACAGCATGAGTTTTAATAAGGAATCTGGCCCGCAAAAAGTAATTTTTAATATTTAGCATTCGGATTATGGTGCATTTGGCGTGATCTTGCGGCCAGTGTGAGTAAATCAGGTCAATGACCATAAATTGGGATTTTAAATAAAACTATCACAGCAACCACTTATGACCCAATCCAAACAACTTTTCTTTCTTTCTTTCTTTCTTTCTTTCTTTCTTTTAGTTTATTTGGAACATGAATACATTTACATCATAATACATCACACAATTTCATATCATTTCATTTACATCATGCCCGAAAAGGAGTAGGAAGAAGCAAAGCTTATTTAATCCTACCCCTTTCCCACTTCAAAGCGTTTACAATTATATAAAATCATTTACTGACCTTTTTATATAATAAAATAACATCTATGAATTAGTATATACAACAGTTTGTAATATATAATTAATTAATTCAGTCATTATTAACATACTGAGATGAAGAATATTTTCAATAAGGTTGGAAGTTTTTCTCAAAATCCTTCTTCTTTGTACTTTGTAAGCACTTTCACTAGTAAGGGCACAAACAAAATGCAAGCAACACAAAAAGTCAACACACATGGTCACAACCCGCTCACTGAACTTTGAAGATATCTCAAAAAAAAAGTCCAAGCACCATAAAAAAACTCAATATTACACCCATTTAAATCCATTACAATGCAAAATACATTTTAGCTGCATGGTCTTTCTGACTGCTTACATCCGTGACGACCTCCTTAAAGTTGTGTAAAGAAGGTAGGAATCGAACTTTCACATACTCTTAAAGGCCTACTGAAACCCACTACTACCGACCACGCAGTCTGATAGTTTATATATCAATGATGAAATCTTAACATTATAACACATGCCAATACGGCCGGGTTAACTTATAAAGTGACATTTTAAATTTGCCGCTAAACTTCCGGTTCGAAACGCCTCTGAGGATGACGTATGCGTGTGACGTAGCCCGGCGAACACGGGTATGCCTTCCACATTGAAGCCGATACGAAAAAGCTCTGTTTTCATTTCATAATTCCACAGTATTCTGGACATCTGTGTTCGTGAATCTGTTTCAATCATGTTCATTGCATTATGGAGAAGGAAGCCGAGCAAGCAAAGAAGAAAGTTGTCGGTGCGAAATGGACGTATTTTTCGAACGTAGTCAGCCACAACAGTACACAGCCGGCGCTTCTTTGTTTACATTCCCGAAAGATGCAGTCAAGATGGAAGAACTCGGATAACAGAGACTCTAACCAGGAGGACTTTTGATTTGGATACACAGACGCCTGTAGAGAACTGGGACAACACAGACTCTTACCAGGATTACTTTGATTTGGATGACAAAGACGCAGACGTGCTACTGTGAGTATGCAGCTTTGGCTTTTTTTTGCGTATGTACGTAACTTTTTTAAAATATATAAGCTTTATGAACCTTGGGTTAGGTGAACGGTCTTTTGGGCTGAGTGATTGTGTGTGTTGATCATGTGTTTGAATTGTATTGGCGTGTTCTATGGAGCTAGGAGCTAGCAGAGGAGCTAGGAGCTAGCATAACACGTACCGTACCGTACGTGCGCGTCACGTACGTAACTTTTTAAAAATATATAAGCTTTATGAACCTTGGGTTAGGTAAACGGTCTTTTGGGCTGAGTGATTGTGTGTGTTGATCAGGTGTTTGAATTGCATTGGCGTGTTCTATGGAGCTAGGAGCTAGCAGAGGAGCTAGGAGCTAGCATAACAAACACGCAGGTGTTTTTATGCAGGATTAATTTGTGGCATATTAAATATAAGCCTGGTTGTGTTGTGGCTAATAGAGTATATATATATGTCTTGTGTTTATTTACTGTTGTAGTCATTCCCAGCTGAATATCAGGTCACCCCCGGCTCTCACAGCATCTTCCCTATCTGAATAGCTTCAACTCCCCACTAGTCCTTCACTTGCACTTTACTCATCCACAAATCTTTCATCCTCGCTCAAATTAATGGGGAAATCGTCGCTTTCTCGGTCCGAATTGCTCTCACTTCTGGCCGCCATCATTGTAAACAATAGGGAACTTTGCGTATATGTTCAACTGACTACGTCACGCTACTTCCTGTAGGGGCAAGCCTTTTTTTTATCAGATACCAAAAGTTGCAATCTTTATCGTCGTTGTTCTATACTAAATCCTTTCAGCAAAAATATGGCAATATCGCGAAATGATCAAGTATGACACATAGAATAGATCTGCTATCCCCGTTTAAATAAAAAAAATTCATTTCAGTAGGCCTTTAATATTCAATTATATTAATTATATATCCATTATATTAATATAATTAGTACACATGTATGTCTCGTTCGAGTGACCGCCGATAATGATAATAATAATGTATAAATATATATGCGACCCCATAGGGGGCAAGCGGTGGAAAATAGATAGATGGATGTATACTATATATATATATATATATATATATATATATATATATATATTACTTTATTGATTCCTCCAGGAGTGTTCCCTCAGGAAAATTAAAAATTTAAATAAAAAAATATATATACACACATACTGTATACACACTTATTTTTATATATATATATACATTTTTTTTTTATTTTTTTTTTTTTTTAATATATACATATATAAAATGTATATTACTTTACATGTTTTCGGCCCCTGGCCAAAGTTTTTTAATCCAATGCGGCCCCCAAGTCAAAAAGTTTGCACACCCCTGGCGAAGATGCACTTCAGACATTTTGCTTGTCTAATTTTGAAAACATTTTAAAATAACAGTTTTAAAATATTATTGTGCGCATATCATATACCTTCTCTTGTTCTTCAGGTAACATAAAAATTTAAATTAAAAAATATATATACACACATACTGTATACACGCTTTTTTATATATATATATATATATATATGTATATATATATATATATATATATATACAGTGTATATATATAAATATATATACAGTGTATATATATAAATATATATTTTTTTATTTAAATTTTTTTTTTAAATATATACATATATAAAATGTATATTACTTTACATGTTTTCGGCCCCTGGTCAAAGTTTTTTAATCCAATGCGGCCCCCAAGTCAAAAAGTTTGCACACCCCTGGCGAAGATGCACTTCAGACATTTTGCTTGTCTAATTTTGGAAAACATTTTAAAATAACAGTTTTAAAATATTATTGTGCCATGTCACATACCTTCTCGTGTTCTTCAGGTAACATAAAATGTGCACAGAGCTCACACCTTCCTGGCTGAACAAATAATTGTTGACGTTTTGCGTCGTTTGTTTGCAATAACGTAATGATTTCCGAGCCTTGCTGCCACTGTCTAGCATATAAGAACATGTGTTCAGAAGTCAGCAGCCAATGTAGCTTTAAAAATAGCTGAGTAGAACATTTTAATGTGCGGTAGCGACTGGCACGAGCCACATATAAGAGGCATCAGGTACAAAAAACTGTTCAGGAGGCCTCAACGTCTGGCAACTCCCCAAAAATAAAGATTTACGACGTGCCTGAGCAATGTTACCATGACAAAGCAATACGGTGCAGCTGAATATTAGAGAACAGCGCCTGTGGGACTTTAATAACACATGCAGCGTGCTGGACATTACAGATAAATGTCGATAGTGTCGATTACTTTTGACAGTGATGGCGTTTTAATTGAAGCCAGACGTTACCACATGTAGCATAAGTATATACGTATGTATGTATAAGTATATACATGCTATGCAAGTGCTCCACTAATCATGACAGCATATTTTTTGCGTCAGTTTGGAGCTCTACTGGCTTTAAAACGAGTGAATACGTTTCATGCTGGTGGCTAAATATGTCGTATTGGGCAGAAAGCTGCACTGAAGTGGTAGACTATAATTTGACATAGACTGTGTATTTATAAAGCAAAGTGCCAAATAATTGTGTTAAATAGAATTCATTCTGCTCCTCGTTAAAACGCCCATACTTCAGCCAAGCAATCAAGTTGCTAATGGGATAATAGTAGCAGTAAAAAGTATGTATAAAAGTGTGTTTTTTACTTCGTGAAGGATGATAAAAATAGAACAAATGCATAGAAAACATACACAGACAGCAATGTTGACAAAAACAAAACATGGCATGGCACTGAGGATCGAGGGGGGAAAAAAGCTCCACCTTTGAGAAAAACTCCAAATTAACATCATCTAAAAGAGAATATAGAATGTTTTGAAATATATGTAAATATAAATAATTTAAACATAAAACAGTGAGATTACCCTAATTTTTGTAGACTTTTTTAAAAATCTGCACTGTAACCACGAAATGTCCCCATTGTGGGATGAATAAAGTCTATGCATCCATAAAAGTAGTAATAATAGCAATAAAGAAAATGATACAATTTAAGAACCTAAGAAGAATTTAAAATGATTAGTAAGAATTACAGATGTCCGATATTATCGGCCGATATATGCGTTAAAATGTAATATCGGAAATTATCGGTATCGGTTTTTTTATTATCAGTATCGTTTTTTTGTTGTTGTTTTTTTTTTTTTTTTTTTAATTAAATCCACATAAAAAACAGAAGATACACTTACAATTAGTGCACCAACCCAAAAAACCTCCCTCCCCCATTTACACTCATTCACACAAAAGGGTTGTTTCTTTCTGTTATTAATATTCTGGTTCCTACATTATATATCAATATATATCAATACAGTCTGCAAGGGATACAGTCCGTAAGCACACATGATTGTGCGTGCAGCTGCTCCACTAATAGTACTAACCTTTAACAGTTAATTTTACTAATTTTCATTCATTACTAGTTTCTATGTAACTGTTTTTATATTGTTGTACTTTCTTTTTTATTCAAGAAAATGTTTTTAATTTATTTATCTTATTTTACTAATTTTTTTAAAAAGTACCTTATCTTCACCATACCTGGTTGTCCAAATTAGGCATAATAATGTGTTAATTCCACGACTGCATATATCGGTTGATATCGGTATCGGTTGATATCGGTATCGGTAATTAAAGAGTCGGACAATATCGGAATATCGGATATCGGCAAAAAGCCATTATCGGACATCCCTACTAAGAATGCAGCTGAGATAGGCTCCAGCACCCCCCGCGACCCTGAAAAGAACAAGCGGTTGAAAATGGATGGATAATAAAAAGTCTGGTTAAAATTTTAATGCACCATAATTAGCAAAAGAAAAGGCAATCTTTTGTCTTTATACAGATGTTGAAATGATCTCCCTGAAAACAGTAAAAGATTATACGGTGAAGAATGCAAATATAGAAGAGCATGGACTATCCATCCATTTTCTACCGCTTGTCCCTTTTAGGGTCGCGGGAGGGGGCTGCCTGTTGAAAAAAACAGTGTACTGTATTTTTTGGAGTATAAGTCGCACCTGCCGAAAATGCATAATAAAGAAGGAAAAAAACATATATAAGTCACACTGGAGTATAAGTCGCATTTTTGGGGAAATGTATTTGATAAAAGCCAACAGCAAGAATAGACATTTGAAAGGCAATTGAAAATGTCTAAAGAATAGTGAACAACAGGCTGAATAAGTGTACGTTATATGAGGCATAAATAACCAACTGGTATGTTAACGTAACATATTATGGTAAGAGTCATTCAAATAACTATAACATATAGAACATGCTATACGTTTACCAAACAATCTGTCACTCCTAATCGCTAAATCCCATGAAATCTTATACGTCTAGTCTCTTACGTGAATGACATCAATAATATTATTTCATATTTTACGCTAATGTGTTAATCATTTCACACATAAGTCGCTCCTGAGTATAAGTCGCACCCCCGGCCAAACTATGACAAAACTGCGACTTATAGTCTGAAAAATACGGTACATACAAAATGAGTTTTGATGTACATTTTTTCAACAAAAAACTCAAGACAGCACAGTTGAGTAAAGAGTAGACATATATACTATTAATATTAGTATTAATAAAGACATATCTGATTCCTTTTATGCCTGGTTCACACCAACGGCGCTTGCCGCGCTTTAAAGCGGCGAGCAAAGCGCCGTCATTTTTGTCAATTTTTCCACGAATATCCCGATCTCTGAAGTAATGTTATTCTTTGATACACTCTGATACGAATTAGTTGCCGCTTTGTTACCGTTCCTCACGCTTTGATCCCGCTTTGATACGCTTTAAATCACGCTTTGATACGTTTTATTACGCTTTATTGAACTTTATTACGCTTTGATGCGATCCTGACGCTTTAAATCAGGCTCTGACACGATTATCAAGCTCTGTTGTGCGTTGTTACAACAAAAATAAGAAAAAAATGTGAAAAACTCAGTATACTGTTTTCCACCCATTTTTTATATTCATTTATTTTTTCAATTTCTCTTTTTTTCCGTTATATTATGTTTTATATCTTCATTTCTTTTATTTTTGTCATCTTAATAAATATCTATCTTTCATTTCTTATGCTAGTTGAAAATAATAAAAGGCAATTATCCACACATTTTTTATATTCATTTATTTTTTCAATTTCTCTTTTTTTTCCCGTTATATTATGTTTTATATCTTCATTTCTTTTATTTTTATCATCTTAATAAATATCTATCTCTCATTTCTTATGCTAGTTGAAAATAATAAAAGGCATTTCTTTTATAAAACGTAACATATTCTCTTTATTATTAACATTTTCATACAGAAAAATTATAGACAGTAATGTCAAACTGCAACATCAAACAGCAAACTCTAACAGAAGTACAGAAACAATGATCATCGTATAAAAAAGGCAATGATGCAAAATGGATTTGTAATCCTGTGTTGGTTTTACATAAAAGTTTCAATGTCACTAGTCAATATCACAGTCACTTCCTATTTGTAGTTGTAGACTTGGGTCCGCGCTTTGAACCAAGATCTGTTAAGCTTTCCTACGCTTTTAGTCAAGTTTTGCTGAGCTTTGTCACGCTTTTTCACGCTTATACGCTCTCTGCGCTTTATTCCATTCTTGACAGAGCGCAACATTTTTTTAAACCGTTTAAAAAATTTTGGCGAACTTGCCGCATGTCCCGCTTCACTACAAGCTTTCCCACGATCCATTAGGACCCTCACGCTTTAATCAGGCTTTGTTACGCTATAACGCAGCTTTGCATGCAGCTTTAAAATAAAGCTGCTGGATGCTGTCCACTCATGATACATCAAATGCAACTTCTATACTACCATCATGTGCAGTACATTCATTTTAAAGAGGCCCTATTATGAAAAATCTACTTTTTTTACCTATTGGTACCTATTTTGGTGTATTTGGGATCTGCATAAGTCCTGAAAATGTGTAATTAAACCGCGGAGGCATTGCGGAGATATCTGTAAAACACCCTTGCTTTTTCTTCACACTTCCACCAAACGAGCTGTTTGGAATTTGCTCCTTTTTGTAAGATTTTTGCCATGTGTGACGTCAGCGGATTATCCATATATGGTAGAAATGTGCCTGGCGCGCATCCTCTTGTGGGGCAGACTGGCTCGTACATGCACATGTATCCTCCGCTGTTGCCATTTCTAATAAAGAGTGGCGCATAATTCACACTTGTGTCTGTCAGCAGACTCCATATGGAAGCGCTAAAAACCATAACATGGCTGACGGGGGGAAAAAACACAGTCGGAGTGGAGGCACGCAAATAAGACCACCCACAAAAACGGCGCGTTCTGAAGAGACGGTCAGAAAGCAGCTTGAAGATGTTTTTTTTTTTGATTGATTGAGACTTTTTTTAGTAGGTTGCACAGTTCAGTACATATTCCGTACAATTGACCACTAAATGGTAACGCCCGAATAACTTTTTCAACTTGTTTAAGTCGGGGTCCACGGGGTCTGTAACACATAATCTATGTCAAATCTTGACCAAAGAACCACCATTACATGTTATGTAGACCAGTGCTCCCCAACCTTTTTGTAGCTGCGGACCGGTCAACGCTTGAAAATTTGTCCCACGGACCGGGGGGGAGGGGGGAGGGGTGTATTTATAAAAAAAAAAAAAAAAAAAATTATTTTTATTTTATTTTATTTTTTTACATAAATAAATACAATTATGTGTGTTTGCAAAAAAAATTTGTTCAAAAACAAGAAAAAAATAAAATAAAAGTTAGGGGTATTTTACTTGAACTAAGCAAAATTATCTGCCAATAAAACAAGAAAATTTGGCTTGTCAAGACTTTCCAAAACAAGTACAATTAGCTAACCTCAATGAAGCCAAAAATATCTTAAAATAAGTATATTCTCACTAATAACAAGTGCACTTTTCTTGGTATAAAAAAAAAAGACCTTTTTGCTCAATATGTTGAAAAATATTCTTTAATGAAGCAAATGCTATTCCCTTTATCTTGACATAATGATATGGTTCGGCATTACATTTCTTGAAACCAGCAAACTTATACTAAAAACTAGTTTATTGTTCTTAATGGAAAGGTAACAAGGCAACCGCTTGTTACTCGCTTGATACCGATATCAAACGATATATACAGTCGTGGAATTAACACATTATTATGCATAATTTGGACAACCAGGTATGGTGAAGACAAGGTCCTTTTTTTTTTTTAATTAATAAAATAAAATAAGATAAATCAATTAAAAAAAATGTCTTGAATAAAAAAGAAAGAAAAATATAAAAACAGTTACATAGAAACTAGTAATTAATAAAAATTTGTAAAATTAACTGTTAAAGGTTAGTACTATTAGTGGAGCAGCAGCACGCACAATCATGTGTGCTTACGGACTGTATCCCTTGCAGACTGTATTGATATATATTGATATATAATGTAGGAAGCAGAATATTAATAACAGAAAGAAACAACCCTTTTGTGTGAATGAGTGTAAATGGGGGAGGGAGGTTTTTTTTGGGTTGGTGCACTAATTGTAAGTGTATCTTGTGTTTTTTATGTTGATTTAATAAAAAAAAAAACACAAAAAAAAACGATACCGATAATAAAAAAAACGATACCGATAATTTTCGATATTACATTTTAAAGCATTTATCAGCCGATAATATCGACAGGCCGATATTATCGGACATGTCTAATATATATACATATACAGCCGGGCCCCCAGCCAAATTTTTTTTATTGTAATTTTGAAGGATTTACCTGAATGTGCATGAACTATTTCTGTTCAAAATAGTTTGAAATGTCACATGTTAAATGTTTAAATATTAACTGTCAGTCTACTGTACTGTGCCAACTGTACTACTATATGAGTACGTATTACGTCAGTCTACCCCAGGGCAGCTGTGGCTACAAATGTAGCTTACCACCGCCAGCGCTTTGAGTATCTAATAATAGAAAAGCGAGATATAAAATCTAATCCATTATTGTTATTATTATTATGTTTCATTGGAAATAAAACAGCAAAGTCCATTTGGCTGTCATCTGTTTTAATTATGAGACACAATTGTGTCAAAGTCATGATTTTTTTTTTTTCATGCTTGAAATAAGAAATTATTAATTTAAAAAAGCACTTTCATACTTGTGAGTGTTGATGACACAGCTTTGCAACAGTTGATATTCTAGTTTCAAGCATGTTTTACTCAATATAGCTCATCAAATCTCAGCAACAAGCTGTAATATCTTACTGACATCATTTAGGACCAAAACACTTAAAACAAGTAAAACACTCTAACATCAAATCTTTTGTATGGCCGGGATGCCCAAAATGTCCATAACACACCCAGCTGAGTCCCACGGGGAGGGGGGATAAAAGTTGGAAAAGTCGGCAAAAAGTCCCAAAAATGTTCAAAATACCTACCCAGGTTCGAGTCCCACAAGTCCCACCGCCGGCCGGGATGCCCAAAATGTCCAAAATGCGCCCAGCAAAGTCCCACGGGAAGGCGGGGAGAAAGGTGAGAAAAGTCGGTAAAATGTTAAAAAATCACAAGTCACAATCGAGTGCCACAAGTCTTAAGACTTGTGGCACTCCATGTGGGACTCGAACCTGGGTAAGTATTTTGAACATTTTCGGGACTTTTGCCGACTTTTCCAACTTTCATCCCCCCTCCCCGTGGGACTCGGCTGGGTGTGTTTTGGACATTTTGGGCATCCCGGGACCTGCGCGGCCGGCGGCGGGACTTGTGGGACTGGAACCTGGGTAGGTATTTTGGACATTTTTGGGGACTTTTGCCGACTTTTCTCCCCCACTTCCCATGGGACTTTGCTGGGTGCGTTTTGGACATTTTTTTTGCATCCCGGGACTTGTGCGGCCCGGCGGCGGGACTCGTGGGACTGGATGGAACCCGGGGAGGTATTTTGGACAAAATTGGGACTTTTGACCATTTTGGCCGCCTTTTCCCCTCTTCTTTCCCGCCTTCCTGTGCACCATTGCAGGGTGTGTTTTGGACATTTGGACAAAAATAGTTTCAAGCATGTTTTACTCAATATAGCTCATCAAATCTCAGCAACAAGCTGTAATATCTTACTGACATCATTTAGGAGCAAAACACTTAAAACAAGTAAAACACTCTAACATAAAATCTGCTTAGTGAGAAGAATTATCTTATCAGACAGAAAATAAGCAAATATCACCCTTATTTGAGATATTTCATCTTACTTAGATTTCACTTTTTAGGGTCCTCGGATGATCGTTGACTAAATCCGGGAAGGTTTTAGGTTCTTTAAAGCTAAATGATGACAAATGAGTGTTTGCTCGTACTACTTGGATGGCGTGATGCTCTTGAAGCAGGGTCACGGATCACAACGTAACGTGTAGAACGTCTTCAAACGCTCCTGTGACTTCAATCTGACTTGAAGATCTGCCCGTCTTGAAAAAGGTACTTCTTTGTTGTGTGTCACTGTCGGTGACATCATGCTTCCGCCATCGCTCGCTATCATCAGCGCGTCGGTGGATTGAATGACCACCACACAATGCTCCATTGTGCACACGCACACACGCACACACACACACGCACACACACACACACACACGCACACACACACACACACACCCCTACTTGTGATGTTGCGGACCTCTTTTGTGCATTTCGTCAAACAAGCGCAATTTCCTCCCAGATCTTTTAATCCCGCCACATTTGTGACCACTCAGCCTGTTGCCGACTGCGAGACGATGAGGAACATTCCAAGCGTTTCCTGCCTGCCCGCTCGCTTGTGTTTTGAAGAGGCTCTCGTCTTGCATAACCATTCCCGAAGTGGTAATTACCACTTGTGATTGATGGAAAAGTATATTGATGCGCACGCATGTGGGAGATGTCACCGGCAGATTGTTTGATTGAACATTACAACATAGTCATTGGATTATAAATGTGCATTGTTCTGTCAGTGAGACCTCAAAGTGATTAGTTAAAACTGCAATAATTCATCAATTGTCCCAACTTTCCTATTGCCTCTTGCGTCATACAACAATACTATCTTTCATGAGAACATTCTTGCTCAAATTGCACAAGCAAGTTAACATTTTTTGTAGTGTAGCTCAGGGGTTCTTAACCCTTTTGACCTCAGGGTCCATTTATCCACTACACAGGGGCCTGGGCCCCACTCAAATATTAGCACTGAATTAGCTTCTTACGCTTGAGCTTAATCGTATTCAAAAATTATATCTAACCTACTTACAGTTTAAACAGTTTTACAACCATGTCAAACCACACAAAGATGTATTTAACACATAAACTTACAAAAATAAATACAAACCAAATATACTGCATAAGAAGGGACTCTGATAATTAGGGGTGTAACGGTACGTGTATTTCTATTGAACCGTTTCGGTACGGGGGTCCCGGTTCGGTTCGGAGGTGTACCGAACAAGTTTCCACACGGACATATTAAGTAGCGTAACGCACGTTGTGTAAACAATGCACACCGAGGCACAACACACGGCATGCTAGCAGCTAACGGGCTAGGATAGACTGACCATACGTCCTCTTTTCACCGGACATGTCCTCTTTTGCGGAGCTGTCAGGGCGGAGTTTCTTAAATGCCTCAAATGTCCGGCATTTTGAGTTAGGGTTGCGTGTATTTTCAATGTACGTTCAGGGTTAAGAAGGGGTTGAAAACAAAACAAACAGCAGCATTGGTGAGGGAGGGGCAGAGACAGACAGAGAGAGAGAGAGAGTTATGATAAACGCGCATGCGTCGCCAGGCTCTGCTTTTTATCCATAGATTTATCACATTAAATTTGTTATTATCTATAGCAGGGGTGTCAAAAGTGTGCCCCGGAGGCCATTTGTGGCCCACAGCTAATGTTTTAAAGGCCCACGGCACATTGTAAAAATACTATTCAAATAAACAAAAACATAACAAAAGTGAAATAAAAAAGCTTAAAGGTTAAATGTCATTTAGAAAAAGTTGCAATGTTGACTAATAAAACAAAGCTGTTTTTTTTTCTTTCAAACTGTCATTGCTCAAAACATAATATTGAATCAAAATCAATGTTATTATGAATTATTGACCTATCCAAGGTTCCCATTACTTCACATCAAATATTACACTAAGAAAAATATTTTTGGTGGAAGATTTTGCAAATTTGGTAAATAAATAACCCAAAAATCCATATTTTGTTGTTTTCTTACTGTACCGTAAATGAACCGAACCGTGACCTCTAAACCGAGGTACGTACCGAACCCACATTTTTTGTGTACCGTTGCACCCCTACTGATAATACATTATACAATTATGCATTGCAAAAAAAAAATCCAAATAAATTATTAATAATGATAATATGTTTCTTAAATAAACGGTCGATAAAATTTAGGTGCAAATGAAAATACAGCTTCATCACTTTAGTCATAATTTTTGCGCTTCTTCTGTTTGTTTGAGATTGTCATTACTGCCACAAGTGGTGGGAAACTTTATAACATCTGAGAACCGCTGCGGCCGAATACCGACCACAGCTGAGAAACAGATATTTTTGGTGGCCCAACAATTGGTCCTATGGCAGTGGTTCTTCAACCTTGTTGGAGGTACCGAACCCCACCAGTTTCATATGCGCATTCACCCAACCCTTCTTTAGTGAAAAATAAAATGTTTTTTTTTCAAATTCAAAATAGTTATATGTTTTTGGTAACACTTTAGTATGGGGAACATATTCTAAGTAACAAAGACTTAATTTAGAGTTATTTGGTTTGGGTTAGAGGGTTAGGGCAGGGTTAGAGGGTTAGGGTTATAGTAAGGCAATGCCGAATAAGGCATTAATAAGTACTTAATAATGAATAGTTAAGAGCCAATATCTTACTAATTTGCATGTTAATAAGCAACTAATTAATGGTGAATATGTTCCCCATACTAAAGTGTTACCATGTTTTTTTACTGGTGCACAAAATGAAGCGTGCATGAACATCACCTTGTTCAAAGAACAAAACCAACACAGTGCATAAACTCACAACAAATTACACACTTGCAAACCAGTCAGCTGTTGTCGTATCCGTAATACGCCGGTAGGGAGAAGTTTTTATTTACACGATGAGTCGGGTGTGTCTTGACCTCCGCCGAACCCCTGAGCCCGACTCATCGAACCCAGGTTAAGAACCACTGTCCTATGGTTATGAAACACTGGTGTAACTGATGTTGAGCTGCTTGTTCCTCTTGGTGTTAAAGATTCTTCTTAGATTGTTTAAAACTTTAGGTCAAGTTTGTTTCTTCTTTGGGTATTGCAACCAGCACAGGTGGTGTGGAGGAAAAGCTGCACTTGCCATACTCCCTATGATTTATTGTGTCTCTGTGGGATCTCTTTACTCCTCAGACACACACTTTTCTTCATAAAATAATCACGTTGGAATTTCCTCTCTGGGCCCTTTGAGTTATCGAGACCTTTTACATCCGTGGCATAGGCAATATCCTCCGAGGCACTGGGCTTAACCCCCGAAAGGCCCCCTGAGCGTCATATTCATCACGGTACAACTGAGACAAAAATGTCAGGGACTGATCACTGGTTAGTGTCCACATGCTGGATGGACTACTTCACATGAAGTCAACATTGTTCCTATAGGGCTAATTCACCATAGACGTCACAAACTACATTTGTGGCGCCCCCTACGGCTTCTGGTCAAAATGTTGAAAATACAGATACCCTTAAAGTTTTATAATCCAGTGGTTCCACGCAAGTACCACCTCAGAAAACACTTGGCTCTCCAAGTACCACCTTTATGACCAACATTGAAATACAGTAGCGTAGTAGGCCGTAATATTCATTCAAACAAGGCAGTGTTTTGTTTTTTTTAACAAGTATATTTTATATTTTTGGCCAACTTTTCTTCCCCACTTCCCTTGTGACTTTGCTGGGTGCGTTTTGGACATGTTGGGCACCCCTGGACCCGCGCGGCCGGCGGCGGGACTCGTGGGACTCGAACCTGGGTGTCATTTTTGAACATTTTGTGGACTTTTATCAGACATTCCCAACTTTTCTTCCCCACTTCCCTTGTGACTTTGCTGGGTGCACTGCAAAAAGTCAGTGTTCAAAAACAAGAAAAAAAAATACAAAAATGAGGGGTATTTTACTTGAACTAAGCAACATTATCTGCCAATAGAACAAGAAAATGTGGCTTGTCAATACTTTCCAAAACAAGTCAAATGAGCTAACTTCAATGAACCCCAAAATAGCTTAAAATAAGTATATTCTCACTAATAACAAGTGCAATTTTCTTGGTAGAAAAAAAAAAAGAAACCTTTTCTGCTCAATATGTTGAAAAATATTCTTAAATTAAGTAAATGCTAGTGCCATTATCTTGACATAATGATATGCACTAGGCCAGTGGTCCCCAACCTTCTTGTAGCTGCGGACCCGTCAATGCTTGAAAATTTGTCCCACGGACCGGGGGGGATTTTTTATTTTTTTTTTTGGAATTTTTATTTATTTATAAAGAAATACAATCATGTGTGCTTACGGACTGTATCAGTGCAGACTGTATTGATATATAATGTATATATTGTGTTTTTATGTTGATTTAATAAACATTTTTTAAAAAAAATAATTAAAAAAAAATATATATATATTTTTTATATTATTTTTGTATTTATTTATTTTTTTAAATTTCCGATTGGTACCAGGCCGCGGCCCGGTGGTTGGGGACCACTGCACTAGGCATTACATTTCTGGAAACCAGCAAACTTATACTAAAAACTAATTTATTGTTCTTAATGGAAAGGCAACTGTCAAGACTTTGTCTATGGCGTGGTTTGCTCTCCCGTGGTGCAAAAGAATTGGAACGGACGTGGCGTGCAGGTAAAGACATAGTTTAATTATTACTATAAACTCAAACAAAAGGTACAAACAAAAGGCGCTCACAGCGGAGGTAAAAAACTTGACTAGAAAACAAAAGGCGCGCACAATGGCGGAGAACTATGAACATTAAACAAACAAAAACTTACGTGACAAGGAACTGTGAACATGGCATGAATGTATGATGTCGCCAGGACGAACAACAGAAACAGAAAAGCCTATATAGTGACATGATAAGTGAAAACAGGTGCGTGACTAACTGTGAACAGGTGCGTGACATGACTGTGAAAACGTGAGACAGGTGTGTGTGAGTCCAAACGTGGAACAGGTGAAACTAATGGTTGCTATGGTGACAAACAAAACCAGGAAGTGAAACAAGGAACTAAGGAAGTGTCCAAAAAACAAAACAGCACATGGCCAAACAAAAACATGAACACAGACATGACAGCAACAAGGCAAGCGCTTGTTACTCTCGGGGTCTCCTAGCCGCTCAGGCAAATCATATTGTCTAAAAATTTTTCCATGGATAACATGACATCATCGCGCCAAGTGCGTGCTCTTTCAGTCAATTAGTGCGCATATATACAGCCCGGCCCCCGGCCAACAATTTTTTTATTGTAATTTTGAAGAATTCCTCTGAATGTGCATGAACTATTTCTGTTCAAAATAGTTTGAAATGTCACATGTTAAATGTTTAAATATTAACTGTAGTACTTTTATGAGTGCGTATGTTCTATTGTTTCATTGAAAATAAAACAGCAAAGTCCATTCGGCTGTCATCTGTTTTAATTATGAGACACAATTGTGTCAAAGTCATGAATTATTTTTTTTCATGCTTGAAATAAGAAATGATTACTTTGAAATAAGAAATGATTACTTTAAAAAAGTAGTTTTCTACTTGTGAGTGTTGATGACACCGCTTTACAACAGTTGATTTTCTAGTTTCAAGCTCGTTTTACGCAATATAGGTCATTAAATGTCAGCAACAAGCTGTAATATCTTACTGAGATCATTTAAGAGCAAAACACTTAAAACAAGTAAAACACTCTAACATAAAATCTGCTTAGTGAGAAGAATGATCTTATCAGACAGAAAATAAGCAAATATCACCCTTATTTGAGATATTTCATCTTACATAGATTTCAGTTTTTGCAGTGTGCATTTTGGACATGTTGGGCACCCCTGGACCCGCGCGGCTGGCGGCGGGACTTGTGGGACTCGAACCTGGGTGTCATTTTTGAACATTTTGTGGACTTTTGCCTTTTTTCCCCCAACTTTTCTCCCCCACTTCCCCTGTGCATATCAGATAATAAAGTTGAAAAACTATGCAATTTCATGCAATAATTATTTTCCTACCGTCAAAACAGAAAGAACTAACACGTTCAGTAAGAAAACATAAGGAACTTTATTGATGCTTCTTATTTCCATGCGTTCACGGGCCAAACAAAATAATGTCTTGAGTTTGACACCTGTGGCATAGGCAATTGTGATAATACATTAATATTCATATACATCAGACCTGGGCAAATTAAGGCCCGGGGGCCACATGCGGCCCGTTAAGCTTTTCAATCTGCCCCCCCCAACCCCCCCGGACATTCCCAAATAATTTTTTTTAGATCTTTAAGATGTAAAGTGTAGCTGCCATTATGATGTGCAGTGATGTTTTATAATGACCGTAAGTCTTCATCTATACAAAGTCTTTCAATGCTTGGAATCTGCACTTTTGCATGATATTTTAGTTACTATGGTAATCTAAAAGTCACAGCAGGCACCAAGCAGTGTGGGTGGAGGAGCGTTTCCACAGAGTGTCAGCCTGAAATGTGGGTGTCAGGGACAGACGCGGAAGGAGATTTTCACAACAAAGTTCTAAAGTTTAGTGATATATCAGATTGTAGGTGGGTTCATATTTCACTGTTTTGTTGCATTTCGCTTGATTGTAAAATATGTCGACGGAGAGTGGGTGTGACGTTCATATGTTGTCAATATTCAGTGTTTTATCGTTCATAGTTAATATTGTAAATCCCACATTCTTTATTCTCATGTACATTCTGGGTGTCTCATTCAGTAAGAAAATGTAAAATTCCATTCCTTTTTTTTAAGGCGGTCTGTCATAACGTTTTTAGCATTCAATCAGACATTTGTGAGGTTTTGTATTTGTGTTCCTAAAAATAGATATACCGGCCCCGAGACACATTTTTTTTCTCTAAATTTGGCCCCTGAGTCAAAATAATTGCCCAGGCCTGATATACATCCATTGTTACAGGGCAGCCATAACTGGGACTCAATGAAAATTGACCCACCGGCCTTAAAGGCCTACTGAAAGCCACTACTAGCGACCACGCAGTCTGATAGTTTATATATCAATGATGAAATCTTAACATTGCAACACATGCCAATACGGCGGGGTTAACTTATAAAGTGACTTTTAAAACTTCCCGGGAAATATCCGGCTGAAACATCGCGGTATGATGACGTATGCGCGTGACGAAGTCAGAGTAACGGAAGTTATGGTACCCCGTAGAATCCTATACAAAAAGCTCTGTTTTCATTTCATAATTCCACAGTATTTTGGACATCTTTTGCAATTTGTTTAATGAACAATGAAGGCTGCAAAGAAGACAGTTGTAGGTGGGATCGGTGTATTAGCAGCGGACTACAGCAACACAACCAGGAGGACTTTGTTGGAGCGCTAGCCGCGCTAGCCGCGCTAGCCGCGCTAGCCGCCGACCTCACCTTGACTTCCTACGTCTCCGGGCCGCCAAACGCATCGGGTGAAGTCCTTCGTCCTTCTGCCGATCGCTGGAACGCAGGTGAGCACGGGTGTTGATGAGCAGATGAGGGCTGGCTGGCGTAGGTGGAGAGCTAATGTTTTTAGCATAGCTCTGTGAGGTCCCGTTGCTAAGTTGCTAAGTTAGCTTCAATGGCGTCGTTAGCACAGCATTGTTAACCTTCGCCAGCCTGGAAAGCATTAACCGTGTATTTACATGTCCACGGTTTAATAGTATTGTTGATTTTCTATCTATCCTTCCTTCTATCCTTTATTTTTTTGTTTCTATATGCAGTTAAAGCACGATGCTATCACGTTAGCTCGTAGCTAAAGCATTTCGCCGATGTATTGTCGTGGAGATAAAAGTCACTGAATGTCCATTTCGCGTTCTCGACTCTCATTTTCAAGAGGATATAGTATCCGAGGTGGTTTAACATACAAATCCGTGATCCACAATAGAAAAAGGAGAGAGTGTGGAATCCAATGAGCCAGCTTGTACCTAAGTTACGGTCAGAGCGAAAAAAGATACGTCCATCACTGTCTCTCAAGTCCTTCACTGTAACGTTCCTCATCTACGAATCTTTCATCCTCGCTCAAATTAATGGGGTAATCATCACTTTCTCGGTCCGAATCTCTCTCGCTCCATTGTAAACAACGGGGAATTGTGAGGAATCCTAGCTCCTGTGACGTCACGCTACTTCCGCTACAGGCAAGGCTTTTTTTTATCAGCGAGCAAAAGTTGCGAACTTTATCGTCGATTTTCTCTATTAAATCCTTTCAGTCAGCAAAAATATGGCAATATCGCGAAATGATCAAGTACGACACATAGAATGGATCTGCTATTCCCGTTTAAATTTAAAAAAATCATTTCAGTAGGCCTTTAAGAGCTGTGCCGGTGAATGAGCTGACAGCCTGTGGCTTTTAGCTCTTTAGCTAGCACTTCTCAAAATACTTGTCAATCAGTGGGGATTTGTGGTTGGACCCCAGTGTGTGCATGATGACCACCGTTAGACTTGCCTCTCACTCTTTGGCGACGGAGGCAAGACAAAGCTGGGGCTGCCTCGACCAGCTGGGTCGACGTTGAGCGGGTCGGGAGAACTATCTCAGAGCCACACTGCAAAAAGTGAAATCTAAGTAAGATGAAATATCCCAAATAAGGGTGATATTTGCTTATTTGCTGTCTGATAAGATCATTCTTCTCACTAAGCAGATTTTATGTTAGTGTTTTACTCGTTTTAAGTGTTTTGCTATCCTAAATGATGTCAGTAAGATATTACAGCTTGTTGCTGAGATTTGATGAGCTATATTGAGTAAAACATGCTTGAAACTAGAATATCAACTGTTGCAAAGCTGTGTCATCAACACTCACAAGTAGAAAACTACTTTTTTAAAGTCATCATTTCTTATTTCAAGCATGCAAAAAAAAAAGTCATGACTTTGACACAATTGTGTCTCATAATTAAAACAGATGACAGCCAAATGGACTTTGCAGTTTTATTTCCAATGAAACAATAGAACATACGTACTCATATAGTAGTACAGTTGGCACAGTACAGTAAACTGACAGTTAATATTTAAACATTTAACATGTGACATTTCTAACTATTTTGAACAGAAATAGTTCATGCACATTCAGATGAATCCTTCAAAATTACAATTAAAAAATGTTTGGCCGGGGGCCGGGCTGTATATATGCGCACTAATTGACTGAAAGAGCACGCACTTGGTGCGATGATGTCATGTTATCCATGGAAAAATGAATTTTTCGACAATATGATTTGCCTGAGCGGCTAGGAGACCCCGAGAGTAACAAGCGCTTGCCTTGTTGCCTTTCCATTAAGAACAATAAATTAGTTTTTAGTATAAGTTTGCTGGTTTCAAGAAATGTAATGCCGAGTGCATATCATTATGTCAAGATAATGGCACTAGCATTTACTTCATTTAAGAATATTTTTCAACATATTGAGCGAAAAGCTCTCATATTTTTTCTACCAAGAAAAGTGCACTTGTTATTAGTGAGAATATACTTATTTTAAGCTATTTTTGGGTTCATTGAAGTTAGCTAATTTGACTTGTTTTGGAAAGTCTTGACAAGCCAAATTTTCTTGTTCTATTGGCAGATAATTTTCCTTAGTTCAAGTAAAATACCCCTCATTTTTGTATTGTTTTTTCTTGTTTTTGAACACTGACTTTTTGCAGTGCTTGCCTCTCAGTCTTTGGCGATGGAGGCAAGACAAAGCTGGGTCTGCCTCGACCAGCTGGGCCGACGTTGAGAGGGTCGTGAGAAGGATCTCAGAGCTGAGCTCGTTCCTGCTGTGCATGTTTTCAATTGTTTAGCAATTTGTACGCGCTAACTGTGATAAGTCGAGCCTGGCAATGTTTTCCAAAGAGCGGCGCAGCGCTTTGATGTGACCTCAGCGTCAAGCGAAACAACAAGAAATGAAAGGCCCCGCTCGGAAATTCCCACCTGTTCAATTAGCGCAAGGGCTTATCTTGGCGGTGCATGATGTCATCTCCACGACCGTGCTACGTCTATAGCGGTAATCAATGTTGCCGACAAGATGTTTTCAGCATGTGACCTCTTCCGTTAGACTTCTTCCCTCAGTGGCGACGTGTGTACAGAAGTCGGGAGGGAGGTAGCGACGGCGTTTGAAACGTGTCGTGTTAGTCTGTCAGGAAAAACAAGCCAGCTTCGATAAAAACGGCGCTGATAAGACAGATCAGACGATTTGGAGCCGCTCTTGGACTGGAGCTGTTTGCCATGGTTGTCAGCGTTGGCGTACAGGAACAGCTTGGATTCTGGGAAATATGCGTCTGAGCGCCAAATTAATGTCTTAATGGGCCATCAATCACTGGCTTTACATCAGCCATCTTTGATCAAACGACACTGGCAAATATTCACATATGTTGGGCTCCTCGTGTAAGTCTGAAGACAGATCACGGTGAGGCTGTCATGTAGTGATCTATTATCATCTGGGCTCGTATAATTGTCTTTCTTTCCCTTTGAGGACTAATGGCTGCTTTCTGCTGTGAAAGTCTCACATTTGGCACCAAAGACAAAGCTGTCTTAAAACATCTTTCCAAGGCGGGATAGCAACGTCAACAAAATGTGCTTCTTTCAGCTACTGTTTCTCGATCTTTATGGGGTAAAAATAGAAACCACTTGGGTCGGCTACATAGTCAAATTCACTTCTCTATGTTTCAAATAATCATTCATGACTGATTCATAAGACTGCAATGATAATATGTACATAATCATAGTGATAATATTATCCCCTTGTTGCACAGCTGGATTCATAGGGCTCCTCTGAGCTTGGCCCAGGAGGTACACTGCAAGAAGTCAGTGTTCAAAAACAAGAAGAAAAAAAATACAAAAATGAGGGTTATTTTACTTGAACTAAGCAAAATTATCTGCCAATAGAACAAGAAAATTTGGCTTGTCAAGACTTTCCAAAACAAGTCAAATTAGCTAACCTCAATGAACCCAAAAATACCTTTAAAATAAGTATATTCTCACTAATAAGTGCATTTTTGTTGGTATAAAAAAAAGAGACCTTTTTGTTCAAAATGTTGAAAAATATTCTTAAATGAAGTAAATGCTAGTGCCATTATCTTGACATAATGATATGCGCTCGGCATTACATTTCTTGAAACCAGCAAACTTATACTAAAAACTAGTTTATTTTTCATATTGGAAAGGCAAAAAGGCAACGCTCAGGCAAATCATATTGTCTAAAAATGCATTTTCCCATCAATATCATGACATCATTGCGCCAAGTGCGTGCTCTTTCAGTCAATTAGTGCACAAGGAACATATATATATATATATATATATATATATATATATATATATATATATATATATATATATATATATATATATATATATATATATATATTTATGTATTTATGTATTTATTTATTTACAGCCCAGCACCCGGCCAATTTTTTTTTTTTATTGTAATTTTGAAGAATTTATCTGAATGTGAATTTCTGTTCAAAATTGTTTAAAATGTCATATGTTAAGTGTTTAAATATTAACTGTCAGTTTAATTGAGACAAGATTGTGTCAGTCATGATTTTTTATTTCATGCTTGAAATAAAAATTATTATTATATTGAGTAAAACATGCTTGAAACTAGAATATCAACTGTTGCAAAGCTGTGTCATCAACACTCACAAGTAGAAAACTACTTTTTTAAAGTCATCATTTCTTATTTCAAGCATGAAAAAAAAAAAAGTAATGACTTTGACACAATTTTGTCTCATAATTAAAACAGATGACAGCCCAATGCTGTTTTATTTCCAATGAAACAATAGAACATACGTACTCATATAGTAGTACAGTTGGCACAGTACAGTAAACTGACAGTTAATATTTAAACATTTAACATGTGACATTTCTAACTATTTTGAACAGAAATAGTTCATGCGCATTCAGATGAATTCTTCAAAATTACACAAAAATTTTTTTTGGCCGGGGTTCCGGGCTGTATATATGCGCACTAATTGACTGAAAGAGCACGCACTTGGCGCGATGATGTCATGTTATCCATGGAAAAATGCATTTTTAGACAATATGATTTGCCTGAGCGGCTAGGAGACCCCGAGAGTAACAAGCGCTTGCCTTGTTAAAAAAATGTATTAGTTTTTAGTATAAGTTTGTTGGTTTCAAGAAATGTAATGCCGAGCGCATATCATTATGTCAAGATAATGGCACTAGCATTTACTTCATTTAAGAATATTTTTCAACATATTGAGCAAAAAGTACTTTTTTATTTTTTTTGTACCAAGAAAAGTGCACTTGTTATTAGTGAGAATATACTTATTTTAAGGTATTTTGGGGTTCATTGCAGTTAGCTAATTGTACCAGTACCGTAATTTCCGGACTATAAGCCTCACCTGACTATAAGCCGCACCAGCTAAATTTAGGGGAAAATACAGATTGCTCCATATATAAGCCGCACCCGACTATAAGCCGCAGGGTTTTGATGTGTAATTAGCGTAGTATATAGGGGTTCCTGCTACCACGGAGGGGATTGTCGGGACAGAGATGACTGTTTGGGAACGCAAAGCGTCCCATTTATTAACAATAAATCTTTCAATCATTCAATCAAACTTTCACATCTTTGACACGGCGAACAGCATTCGTGCAGAGTACAAATAATACAACGGTGCAAAGTAATACAAAGTGCTCGCCTGTACGTTATCAAAATAACCAGCATACCGGTATATGAAAAGTCAGTCTTTAATCATTGTGTCATCGTCTTCCTCCTGCGTACTAAAACCACCGAAATCCTCTTCGTCGGTGTCGGAGAAGAACAGGCCGTATATAAGCCGCACCCTTGTATAAGCCGCAGGGACCAGAACGAGGGGGAAAAGTAGCGGCTTATAGTCCGGAAATTACGGTACTTGTTTTGGAAAGTCTTGACAAGCCAAATTCTCTTGTTCTATTGGCAGATAATTTTGCTTAGTTCAAATAAAATATCCCTAATTTTGGTATTTTTTTTTCTTGTTTTTGAGCACTGACTTTTTGCAGCGTAACCTGCGGAAAAAAAACCCTGATATGACGAGTACTTTGGACAAAATGTAGAGATTTGTGCTTTTCATCGTGCGAATAACGTTTTCCACCACGGTCACGCTAAACAACAACAAAGCCAGTGACGGTGCAGTGACACCAACTGGATGAAAAGTTCCTCGCGATGACGCCGCAAACGTAGCTAGCGATGTTGAGGGGGAGAAGAGCCTTGTGGCTGAACATTGGAGCAGATGTTGCACTTCATGGAGGTCTGTTACTTGATTTACAGGACAAAAGCTGCAGAGTCAAATGAAGTGCTAATAGTTAGTTTGGCAGCCCCACACACCACTCAGCTCATTTAAACTCTTTCGTGCTCGTCATGTCGTTGAATGATTTTCACTTCACTTGTAACTGTTGCTAAAATGTCTTCTGGCTCTGTGGGGGTTTTGACTTCAACTATAAACGCTGTCCTGGGAATCTTTTTTTTATTTTTATTTTTATTTATTTTTTAAAAATAATGTCCTGCCCAGCTTCTCGGGCAAATCATATAGTAGATGTAGATGCCCATATCGGCTGTTCAGATTTACTTTACAAAAGAGAAGTGTAGGATACTTCTCTTGTTGCCTTATTTGTATTTGACTTTATTAAATGTATTTATATGATCATTTGGTGCAGCCGGGCCGGAGCAGGAGGGGATAGAAAGAGAAAAAAAGGAAGACAGAGGGGGGAATTGTGGGGACAAGAGGGGGATTAGACAGAGAGACAAAAACAACAACAGCAAACACAACAACAACAACAACAACAGAGCAACATCAGCAAATACTACATGTACAAATATGATGGTAAAAGTAATAGCAAATAAGCAGTTAGTGAAAAAAAAAAAAAAAATACAGAAATGACAATGACCATTACATTAAAAATGAAGCAATATGAATACCAATAGAAATAGCGCTATTGATAATAAACAATACCAATACTTTACCTTTATTATCAACAATACAATTGTTCAAATGCAACAATACATATACGTAGGGATGATACTCGAAACCGGTTTTCCCGGTTGTTTGATAAGAAAAGAACCGAGTCCTCGGACTCGAGTCCCTTTTTGAGAACCGGTACCCGTTATCGAGACCACTATAGTAAAGGAAAAGAGTTGATTCTTTATTCGAATCCCGTCCCGACCAGAAATGCTCCGTGGGACATCACAAGAAATGGCGTCACGTAGCTCAGTCATTAGGCGCAGATAGTGAAAGCAGGAAAACAATGGACGGGAAAAAGCGCTCCAAGGTGTAATAAAGTTCAAAACAAAAGCTATCATCCATCGAATAACTTTACTGAGAGATTTTAGCAGGGTAAAACACATGACCAACACTTTTACCACCAACCGGAAACATAGCAACCAGGCTAGCAACGCACCTCCTTTACGGCAGCTGTCGCAACCTTCTTAAAACAACCGCAGCACATACATATATATATACAACAAATCTCCCTTTTTTAACTCTTGTTTTTCTTTCCTTGTAAACAAAACAAAATCACACTGTAGATGTGTTGTCTGTCTAATTATAAATAATGCAGATGAGGCGTGTTGGCTGAGTTCTTGACGTTTACTTTCACAGCGTGGCAACATGCAACACTTTTCGGGGCTACCGCGCATGCTCGTAACTCCCGTTGCATGCTGGGTAGTGTAGTTGTTATATTCTCTCGCTCATAACATTTTTCCCCCTATAAAGAAATAATGTTAACTCAATAAAGTGTATTTCTTTTTTTAGCTTTAACTTTTCATTTTTTTAGCATTGTAACCACATTTGCAAAGAACTTTTCTCTTCATAGAATTTTCTTTCAATAAAGAAATAAAGTGCAAAAATGTCAAAGCATCATAACAAGCAGTTATGTTCCAATAGCAGCAGAAGTGCACTTTTTGGAGAGCTGTATTATTTTCAGTTTTGTGCCCAAGGGACTGATTTTATTTAACACTATATTATTATTTATACACCTATAGCAGGGGTGTCAAACTCATTTTAGATCGGGGGCCACATGGAGAAAAATCTACTCCCAGGTGGGCCGGACAGGTAAAATCACGGCACGATAACTTAAAAATAAAGACAAATTCAGATTGTTTTCTTTGTTTAAAAATAGAACAAGAAAATTCTGAAAATGTACAAATCATAATGTTGTTGGTTTTTTTTTACACTTACATGTTGCGGTTAATAGTATTCTATCTTTATTTGTCGTTATTTATATTTTCTGAATACATTATGTGATAATGTTCATCAGTCAACTCATTGGTGTTAATTTTCAATCTATTACGATAAAAAAATTATATCAAAATCAAATTAGAGGATGTCATTCATGTAAGTTTGCTCATTTTCCTTAACTGGTGCACTAACATGTGGTTTATTTTATTTTTTTACATATGTAGCATAATCTAAAAAGATGCAAATAATTGCTATTGTGACATCTAGTGGACACATTTAGAACAGCAGTTTCTTTCATTCAAAAATTTTGGTTCATTTTTATACTTAGCAAACTCATCCCGCGGGCCGGATAAAACCTGTCCGCTGGCCTGATCCGGCCCACGGGCCGTACGTTTGACACCCCTGACCTATAGTGATCACAGAGACAGCTTGTTTTTGTGTTACTGTATATATTTGTTTCTCTGAAAAATCCCACTTAATATACTTTGGGTAACAACAGTCAAAATTTATTTATTTTATTTTATTTTATTTTTTTAGGTGGGTAACAGTCAATATTTATTTATTTATTAGATTTTATTTTTTTATTATATAATAAAAGTGAGCTTTTGTTAAACCAAATATTGTGTGTTTTTTTTCCATATACAACAACCTATCTGGACTCCATAAGAGAATCGATAAGGAATCGGTTCGATAAGAGGATTCGATAATAGGCTCGAACTCGATAGTTCCTTATCAAACATCATCCCTACATATACGTAATGATAGCTTGAGATACGAAAGAATGCAGAAAAATGGAGGGGAAGAGAGATAAGCAACCTACATTAACCTTGTAGATTGTTATAGTAACAATAGGTTAAGCTGTGTCAGTGTGCCATGTGTTATTGTCCTGGGAATCTCAGGGAGGACTCCTCGGTCCCAGGGGAGTCGTCGGGGGGGCAGATGTGAAGCATGTTTAGTTTTTTCCCCCCCTCCTCCCGTCGCTCGGCAGATGCCGCGGCCCTGAATGGAGCCTTGAGAGACAGACCAAATGTCTGTGGTCAGCGGGGAAGCGGCGGCACAAAGGGATGATCCCGTCCTGAGGCAAAGAGGGAGAAAAAACACATTTCCGCTACTTTCAGACAATGTGGAACTGGAAACCTACTACTTTTAAGCCCCCTGTGAAAATGGGGGACTGACTCGAGGACTTTGATTACTGAACTGAGTTGAAGTAAATCATGCAAGGTGTGCACAGTGCAGATGTGGTTAGCCCGTGCACACCGGCAATCAAAGCTGCCATACCCCTCTGGTCACCATTCCACCTTTTTTTTTTTCTTCCTTGCCGGAAAACAATATGCATCCACACTTGCTTGTGTGCTATTAGCTTGTTTTAAAACACACATCTGCACGTTTTAAAACACACATCTGCACGTTTTGCTTGGTTTTTGCAGCACTTATTGCAAAAACGGAGTAGCTTCAACAAGAGAAGAAGAATATGTTGCATGGAGTAAGCCAACCTTTTTCCTTGTTTTTCATTGATTGAAAGTGAACAAAAATAAATACAAACCATAAGGAGGGACTCTAATAATTAGGGGTGTAACGGTACACAAAAATTTCGGTTCGGTACGTACCTCGGTTTAGAGGTCACGGTTCGGTTCATTTTCGGTACAGTAAGAAAACAACAAAATATACATTCTTCGGTTATTTACCAAATGTGTGAACAATGACATAACATACATATTCACACAGGGTCCATTGCCAGGGTTAATGTGGTCAACATATATGAAATAAAAACTAAATAAGATAAGGCTCAGAATGGTTTCTTAACAAAACCTTTCTACATATAAAGTGTTTTTTTTTTTTGATTGATTGATTGAGACTTTTATTAGTAGATTGCACAGTACAGTACATATTCCGTACAATTGACCACTAAATGGTAACACCCCAATAAGTTTTTCAACTTGTTTAAGTCGGGGTCCAAGTAAATCAATTCATGGTACAAATACTGTATATTAGCCTTGATACACAATTTTCTTAAGAAATTGTGTTTGATTATTTATTTATTTTTTTACCATCTGATTGATGGATAATTTGCTTAAGAAATCGCAAGTCAAGGTGACAAGCAGATATTTAAGTATTTATTTTTGACAACCCCCCCAAAAATGCTTGGAACATGTATCTTGCTGCAAGCACAGATGATTTTAAAGTTTAGAAGATTCTAAATCGATTCATAATTTTTGAGAATCAATTAAATAAATATAGTATGTATGTATGTATGTATGTATGTATGTATATATGTGTGTATATATGTATGTATATATCTATATATGTGTGTGTGTATATATATATGTGTGTATGTATATATGTATGTGTTGAAATGTCCTTATTTTTGAAGGAAAAGCACTGTACTTTTCAAGGAAGATAACTTTAAACTAGTCTTAACTTGAAAGAAATACACTCTATACATTGCTAATGTGGTAAATGACTATTCTAGCTGCAAATGTCTGGTTTTTGGTGCAATATCTACATAGGTGTATAGAGGCCCATTTCCAGCAACTATCACTCCAGTGTTCTAATGGTACAATGTGTTTGCTCATTGGCTCAGAAGGCTAATTGATGATTAGAAAACCCTTGTGCAATCATGTTCACACATATGAAAACACTTTAGCTCGTTACAGAAGCTACAAAACTGACCTTCCTTTGAGCAGATGGAGTTTCTGGAGCATCACATTTGTGGGGTCAATTAAACGCTCAAAATGGCCAGAAAAAGAGAACTTTCATCTGAAACTCGACAGTCTATTCTTGTTCTTAGAAATGAAGGCTCAAACACAAAATTGTTTGGGTGACCCCAAACTTTTGAACGGTAGTGTGTGTGTATATATATATATATATATATATATATATATATATATATATATATATATATATATATATATATATATATATATATATATATATATATATATATATATATATATATATATATATATATATATATATATATATATATATATATATATATATATATATATATATATATATATATATATATATATATATATATATATATATATATATATATATATATATATATATGTATATATATATATATATATATATATATATATATATATGTATGTGTGGGAAAAAAATCACAAGACTATTTCATCTCTACAGGCCTGTTTCATGAGGGATTTCCTCAATCCTCAATCCTCATTGAGGAAATCCCTCATGAAACAGGCCTGTAGAGATGAAATAGTCTTGTGATTTTTTTCCCACACATACATATTACGCTCTACCACGGTATCGAGCACTATTTTTTGGATAATCTAATTAAGACATATATATATATATATATATATATATATATATATATATATATATATATATATATATATATATATATATATATATATATATATATATATATATATATATATATTTGACAAATAATTATTTTTTTAAAGGATAACGTTTTAATTTAAAATAGGGTGTGCAAACTAGTAGAGGGTGTGTTGCATGTGATCTACCAAGACCGGGTGTGCAATTGACAAAAGTGTGCAAAAGTGGTACAGACCGCCCTATTTAAATGAGGTTTTGTTGTGTACAATAAATGGCTGGCACCATGGAGACACTCATTTCCCTCTACATTTACCAGCACACACATATAATATGTATACCTCCTTTGCTAGGCTATACTAGAGCATGATCTAGACCAGTGTTTTTCAACCACTGTGCCGCGGCACACTAGTGTGCCGTGAGATACAGTTTGGTGTGCCGTGGGAGATTATATAATTTCACCTATTTGGGTTAAAAATATTTTTTGCAAAGCAGTAATTATAGTCTGCAAATGATGTGCTATTGTTGAGTGTCGGTGCTGTCTAGAGCTCGGCAGAGTAACCGTGTAATACTCTTCCATATCAGCCGGTAGCTAATTGCTTTGTAGATGTCGGAACCAGCGGGAGGCAGTGTGCAGGTAAAAAGTTATCTAATGCTTAAACCAAAAATAAACAAAAGGTGAGTGCCCCTAAGAAAAGGCAGTGAAACTTAGGGAAGGCTATGCAGAACGAAACTGGCTACAAAGTAAACAAAAACAGAATGCTGGACGACAGCAAAGACTTACTGTGGAGCAAAGACGGCGTCCACAATGTACATCTGAACATGACATGACAATCAACAATGTCCCCACAAAGAAGGATAAAAACAACTGAAATATTCTTGATCGCTAAAACTTAGACTTAGACTTAGACAAACTTTAATGATCCACAAGGGAAATTGTTCAACACAGTAGCTCAGTTACAATGATGGAAAGGACAATGCAGGTATAAATAGACTAATATAGCTATAAAAAAAATTAAAAAAATCTCACATATATACGAATATATACATATGTGTACAGAGTAATTTATATACAGATATATTATATTATGTCTAACATATATACAATATAAAACAAAGTAGATGCGGGAAATATCGCTCAAAGGAAGACATGATACCAAAAAAAGAGAAAAAGCCACCAAAATAGGAGCGCAAGACAAGAACTAAAACACTACACACAGGAAAACAGCAAAAAAGTCAAAATAAGTCACGGCGTGATGTGACAGGTGGTGACAGTACACCTACTTTGAGACAAGAGCTATAGTGATGCATGCTTGGTTATGCTTTAAAGTCATATCCAACAATTGCGACAACGACTTTTTACTGTCAACTGAGTTTCGTTTTTTTATGATTTCTGCTGGTGGTGTGCCTCCGCATTTTTTCAACGCAAAAAAATGTGCCTTTGCTCAAAAAAGGTTGAAAAACACTGATCTAGACAACAGAACCTATACACGCTGAAAGTGGGTGCGTCTGGAATAATCCAGGTGCAAGAAAATGCATATTGCAAGATTGCGATTATGCTTTAAACTGACTTCATCCACTTGAACAACTTCTGCAATAATAGTCAAACAAATGTAACAACCTTGCAGAGCTGTAATGCCTTTCAACAGACAAAATTCCAAGCAGATGAAAGGGAATTTCCAACTCAGGAGTCAGAATGTGTGCTATCAGGACACTATTTTGTTAGGCGTTTTTATGTGCTGTAGCAGCGTTGTCTTGGTGAAGCAGTATTATGATTATGACGCTTTGGCACCTGAACGCATCACATCATGAAGCCCAAACCCTTCTCTTTCGACACACTATTATATCCCAAACTGTTGGTTTCCTTTCCGCTGCAAACTGTTTTGTAGAATGTTGTTGGATCATAAATGGTACTCCCTTCTTTGAAATACAGCCTGAGTGGTTGAAGTGAATCTGAGGTTGTCAGCTCTATAAAAGGCTGCTGATTGTTCTAGATCAGGGGTCACTAACCTTTTTGAAAGCAAGAGCTACTTCTTGGGTACTGATTAATGCGAAGGGCTACCAGTTTGATACACACTTAAATAAATTGCCAGAAATAGCCAATTTGCTCAATTTACCTTTAACTCTGTTTTTATTAATAATTAATGATATTTACACTTAATTGAACGGTTTAAAAGAGGAGAAAACACGAAAAAAAATGACAATTAATTTTGAAACATAGTTTATCTTCAATTTCGACTCTTTAAAATTCAAAATTCAACCGAAAAAAAGAAGAGAAAAACTAGGTAATTCGAATCTTTTTTTAAAAAAAATTAAAACAAATTTTTATGGAACATTAGTAATTTTTCCTGATTATGATTACTTTTAGAATTTTGATGACATGTTTTAAAAAGGTTAAAATCCATTCTACACTTTTTTTTAGAATATATAACAAATTGGACCAAGCTATATTTCTAACAAAGACAAATCATTATTTCTTCTAGATTTTCCAGAACAAAAATGTTAAAAGAAATTAAAAAGACTTTGAAATAAGATTTAAATTTGATTCTACAGATTTTCTAGATTTGCCAGAATATTTTTTTTGAATTTTAATCATAATAAGTTTGAAGAAATATTTCACAAATATTCTTCGTCGAAAAAACAGAAGCTAAAATGAAGAATTAAATTAAAATGTATTTATTATTCTTTACAATAAAAACAATACATTTACCTGAACATTGATTTAAATTGTCAGGAAAGAAGAGGAAGGAATTTAAAAGGTAAAAAAGGTATATGTGTTTAAAAATCCTAAAATCATTTTTAAGGTTGTATTTTTTTCTCTAAAATTGTCTTTCTGAAAGTTATAAGAAGCAAAGTAAAAAAAATAATGACTTAAACCAAGTCTTTAAAATATTTTCTATTTGAGTTTTGTCTCTCTTAGAAGTAAAAATGTCAGGCAAAGCGAGACCAGCTTGCTAGTAAATAAATAACATTTAAAAAATAGAGGCAGCTCACTGGTAAGTGCTGCTATTTGAGCTATTTTTAGAACAGGCCAGCGGGCTACTCATCTGGTCCTTACGGGCTACCTGGTGCCCGCGGGCACCGCGTTGGTGACCCCTGCTCTAAAGGAACATTGAACTCATTATGTTCACATGTTGGTTTTAAATTCCTGGAAATATGATATTTCCAACATTACTTTGGGTTTAGTATCAAAATCCATATCTGTATGCATTTAGAACGGGGGTCAGCAACCCGCGGCTCTAGAGCCACATGCGGCTCTTGAGCGGCGCCCTGGTGGCTCCATGGAGCTTTTTCAAAAATGTATGCTAATGGCAAGAAAATGGGGTGAAAAATATATTTTTTATTGTAATATGGTTTCTGTAGGAGGACAAACATGACACAAACCTTCCTAATTGTTAGAAAGCCCACAGTTGAATATGTTTGTGTTCATGCTTCACTGATGAGAGTATTTGGCGAGCGCCGTTTTTGTTTTCAGCGGCCCCTGAACTCACCGTTGTGCGGACTGTGACTCAACAGTTTGTTTCTCCGACGCTGCCACAGAAAGACATGTTTTATGCCACTCCTTCTTTGTCTCATTTTGTCCACCAAACGTTTTATACTGTGCGTGAATGCGAAAAGGTGAGCTTTGTTGATATTGTTGACTTGTTATGGAGTGCTAATCAGGCATATTTGGTCACTGCATGACTGCACGTTAATCGATGCTAACATGCTATTTAGGCTAGCTGTATGTACATATTGCATCACTATGCCTCGTTTGTAGGTCTATTTGAGCTCATTTAATTTCCTTTACTTATGTTAATTTATATATGCATTTTTCATGAATCACGACACATTATCTGTATGTAATATTGGCTGCATTTCTAATAGATGTTTGTGTGCCATGTTGTTCCAGACCAAAGCAAACGTTAGCCAGCTTGCAAAGATTGTAATAAATCCATTAGAATAAATACTAGATTTCAACATTTCTGTCAACGAAGTATTTTAATGTTTTGTGGCTCCAGACAGATTTTTATTTTTTATTTTTCGTCCAATATGGCTCTTTCAACATTTTGGGTTGCCGACCCCTGATTTAGAATTAGAGAGTGGTGGCTGGTGATGAGCGACATGAACGATACCAGAGAATTACAAAGTGCACTGCAAAGAACACCATGGAGTGTCCTAATTAGGGCCCTACTGAAATTCCTTTGTTTATTAAAGGCCTACTGAAAGCCACTACTAGCGACCACGCAGTCTGATAGTTTATATATCAATGATGAAATCTTAACATTGCAACACATGCCAATACGGCCGGGTTAACTTATAAAGTGCAATTTTAAATTTCCCGCTAAACTTCCGGTTGAAAACGTCTATGTATGTATGACGTATGCGCGTGACGTCACTAGTTAAACGGAAGTATTGGTACACCTTTAAATCCAATACAAAAAAGCTGTTTTCACCTCAAAATTCCACAGTATTCTGGACATCTGTGTTGGTGAATCTTTTGCAATTTGTTTAATGAACAATGAAGACCGCAAAGAAGAAAGTTGTAGGTGGGATCGGTGTATTAGCGGCTGGCTGCAGCAACACAACCAGGAGGACTTTGACTTGGATAGCAGACGCGCTATCCGACGCTAGCCGCCGACCGCATCGATGATCGGGTGAAGTCCTTCGTCGCGCCATCGATCGCTGGAACGCAGGTGAGCACGGGTGTTGATGAGCAGATGAGGGCTGGTGTAGGTGGAGAGCTAATGTTTTTAGCATAGCTCTGTCGAGGTCCCGTAGCTAAGTTAGCTTCAATGGCGTCGTTAGCAACAGCATTGCTAGGCTTCGCCAGGCAGTACAGCATTAACCGTGTGGTTACAGGTCCAGAGTTTGGTAGTATTGTTGATCTTCTGTCTATCCTTCCAGTCAGGGGCTTATTTCTTTTGTTTCTATCTGCATTTAAGCACGATGCTATCACGTTAGCTCCGTAGCTAAAGTGCTTCGCCGATGTATTGTCGTGGAGATAAAAGTCACTGTGAATGTCCATTTCGCGTTCTCGACTCTCATTTTCAAGAGGATATAGTATCCCAGGTGGTTTAAAATACAAATCCGTGATCCACAATAGAAAAAGGAGAGAGTGTGGAATCCAATGAGCCAGCTTGTACCTAAGTTACGGTCAGAGCGAAAAAAGATACGTCCTGCACTGCACTCTAGTCCTTCACTCTCACGTTCCTCATCCACGAATCTTTCATCCTCGCTCAAATTAATGGGGTAATCGTCGCTTTCTCGGTCCGAATCGCTCTCGCTGCTGGTGTAAACAATGGGGGAATGTGAGGAGCCTTTCAACCTGTGACGTCACGCTATTTCCGGTACAGGCAAGGGTTTTTTTTATCAGCGACCAAAAGTTGCGAAATTTATGGTCGATTTTCTCTACTAAATCCTTTCAGCAAAAATATGGCAATATCGCGAAATGATCAAGTATGACACATAGAATGGATCTGCTATCCCCGTTTAAATAAGAACATTTCATTTCAGTAGGCCTTTAAGCATAAAGTTAGTGTGATAATATATACATAATTATTCTAACATGGGTCAGTACCTATCAGTCCGTACTCAATCATAGTGGGTGGAGTATGGCGGCCAAAACTGGTCCTTGCCATTACCAGTTAAATTGTCATTAGAAGAAGATCAGACAGATACTACACCGATGGTCTATGATGGCGATCGAAGGGCTGGCGGCCCCTGGTCGAAATCCATTTTGCCTTTACTATATATAGGATGTGGGCGTGGCATGGCGCCAAACTTTAATCTGATGGTTTGTCACAAAACACGAGACGTTAATAACTCTGCTCCAAAAGTTCAGATTTTAATCATAATTGATACAAATGATGATGATGATATCTTGAAGTGCTGGATTGCTCAGTAATTATTTGTGCCTATTTATAGAGGGTGGAGCCTGGCAGTAAAAGCTACTGCTGCTCGCCATCACAAATGAAACTCATTAAATCACTTTAGTTTAATACTTCTCGGTTATTTACTGTTAAACACTCCCAGGAAGAAGAAATTATTAATATTATTGGTATTATCATTTGTCCGTAAAATTGTTATAAGTAGACCTCTGTATAACATTGTATCCTTATTAACATTAAAGAAATAGGAAAGAAAGAAAAAAACAGATGAACTTGCAACAAAGAATAACTTTAACATTATTTTTTAGACTGTAACAGAAAAGATTTTAAGTGCATCGATTTGCCTGAAATAAAAATAAAAAAATCCTTCAACTATAAACATTTGACCAACTTTAGCCATTTTTTATTGTAAAAAATTACATAGACTCAAAAAACAATGCTACATTCAAATATATTCAATACATTCAATATACAAAACACTTTAACCTACAAAACAAAAATGAATAAAATAATGTGTGCAGTTTTTTTTTATCAAAATGAGGAAGTCAGGATTGTTTACAATGAGCACATTTTGTACTGCAGTTTTTCGATACAGAGTTTAGAGTATGATACTGCATGATACTGATTAAGCATGTACCCCCACACCCCCGACTCTTACCCATAAAGTATATTGAAAGCAATGAGTTTACATCTTCGTTCTGAAAACCAACGTGTACATCTGTTTTATAATGTAGCTATAAACATCAAGTAATACATTATATTATCACAGACATTTCTATATTTGCCGGTGCTATACATGCTTGTACTTTATTATATGTATAGTGTTATATGTAGTATTGATAAAACTAATGTTGCATAATAGATCATATTTCAATGTTGGTAAAATACTGTAACAGTTTGAAAAGACTTTGTTTTTTAATTAAAAGCAGCTCATTCCTAACATCTTCTATAGCATTCTATTATCTATCACTAAAGTAAGCGTAGCATGACCGTACACATTTACACGTGGTGGCCGTCCAACAAAGTGGGGGTGCAGATAATATTTAAATGCATTGCTAGTTTGAGTCAGAGTTCTGTTTATCAAATATCCCAGAATGCAACGGGACACTTACAGCTATATATATATGTATATAGTTTTAAAAAGCCTAAGAACATTCAATTGAATTTGTTACACTGTGCAAACTTTAAAGTGTAAGAGATAATACGATAGTATAGGATACATTGATATGCGGGTAATACATAGTATCAGATGTGGTTTGTCAAAACAAGTATTGCATAATATATCATATTCCAAAACATATAAACCATGGTACCGTTTAAATACCCAGATAGCAGCCTGCGTACAAACCTAAACCTTAACTGAGAATGGTAGGCTAAATAGCTACAGTATATGGTATTGATTGATTGATTGATTGAAACTTTTATTAGTAGATTGCACAGTACAGTACATATTCCGTACAATTGACCACTAAATGGTAACACCCCAATAAGTTTTTCAACTTGTTTAAGTCGGGGTCCACGTTAATCAATTCATGGTACAAATATATACTATCAGCATAATACAGTCATCACACAAGTTAATCATCAGAGTATATACATTGAATTATTTACATTATTTACAATCCGGGGGGTGGGATGAGGAGGGTGTGGTTGATAACAGCATACTTCAGTCATCAACAATTGCATCATCAGAGAAATGGACATTGAAACAGTGTAGGTGTGACTTGGTAGGATATGTACAGCGAGCAGAGAACATAGTGAGTTCAGATAGCATAAGAACAAGTATATACATTACAAATACATTTCATTGTTTACATTTGGTTATTTACAATCCGGGGAGGTGGGATGTGGAGGCGGGAGGGTGTTAGTCAAGGGTTGAAGTTGCCTGGAGGTGTTGTTCTATGATGCAAAGCACATCCAGGTTTATGTGTCAGTGGCTTATTTACCAGGTGGTATAGGGTTTTGTCCCCTAGTAGTACAGAAAAGTCACTGCAAGTTAACCAATTTAACACTGCACATGTTTTACCTGAGTGAAAAGGAAGGCAATTCCAATTTCATACAATATACTGTTTAAAGCCAGTATAATTTACCAGGAAAATGTTACTAGAAAACTCTCTGTATCAAACTTCTTCATTCAGAATTTAATAATAGCAATAGACAGAGAGAGAGAAAGAGAGAGCAATAGAGAGAGAGACAGTGAGCTAGAGAGAGACAGAACGAGAGAGAACCATAACCCAAATTAGTAAAATTACAAAAGCCACATGTTTTCCATATCATCATGACAAGCTTGCCTTGAGCACAAACAGAACACCAAATCCCCTTAAGTCCCGGAAAAATAATAAGTCTTTTAAATTGTCTGTCGAACTCAAAAAAGAGAGTTCCACTTGTATCCGGGCTACCACCAACCATTCTGAGCCTTATCTTATTTAGTTTTTATTTGATATACACTACCGTTCAAAAGTTTGGGGTCACCCAAACAATTTTGTGTTTGAGCCTTCATTTCTAAGAACAAGAATAGACTGTCGAGTTTCAGATGAAAGTTCTCTTTGTCTGGCCATTTTGAGCGTTTAATTGACCCCACAAATGTGATGCTCCAGAAACTCAATCTGCTCAAAGGAAGATCAGTTTTGTAGCTTCTGTAACGAGCTAAACTGTTTTCAGGTGTGTGAACATGATTGCACAAGGGTTTTCTAATCGTCAATTAGCCTTCTGAGCCAATGAGCCAAACACATTGTACCATTAGAACACTGGAGTGATAGTTGCTGGAAATGGGCCTCTACACACCTATGTAGATATTGCACCAAAAACCAGACATTTGCAGCTAGAATAGTCATTTACCACATTAGCAATGTGTAGAGTGTATTTCTTTAAAGTTAAGACTAGTTTAAATCTTGATTTACTAGATTACTTAATCTTCATTGAAAAGTACAGTGCTTTTCCTTCAAAAATAAGGACATTTCAATGTGACCCCAAACTTTTGAACGGTAGTGTATGTTGACCACATGAACCCTGGCAATGGACCCTGTGTGTATATGTATGTTATGCCATTGTTTACACATTTGGTAAATAAATAACCAACAAATTTATATTTTGTTGTTTTCTTACTGTACCGAAAATGAACCGAACCGTGACCTCTAAACCGAGGTACGTACCGAACCGAAATTTTCGTGTACCGTTACACCCCTAGCGCCACGTGTATTCGTCAGAAAGATAATAGTGCAGGCAACACAGTAGGGGTTCATGTTTAAACAAGTTACACTGGGGTGTCCTGAGTTCTATACATGACTGTCTTTTTGTGTGCACTAGTCAGAAACTAAAAGTAGTCCCACAGCCCGTATTTACTTTTGAGTTCATCATGAACAATTCCCCCAAGCCAGGTCCCTCAGGTTCTGATTAGTTTATTTATTTGTGCTTCGAAACCGGATCGAGGGTAAAGGAAAAGGCCATTTAGGAGACGATTTGCTTCAACCACTGTTTCTCCAGCACATCCGGGCCTACGTGATCTGCTACGAAGTGTGGATGAGAATCTTAAAAAAAATAACCTGCATTCAATCAGCTTATTCACCCTCCTGTTGCAGGCCTTCTCCGTATCACTGCTGCTCCTGAGTAATTACTGCACTTTGGGATCAAAGCTCCGACCATGTCCAAGACAAATAGGAGTACTTGCGTCAGATAGCGGTGCATCTGATGGCTTGCCGGGAAAGTCGAGATAGAACCCTACACAGGGTCAATCACAGGCACTCCGACTAGTGTCAGCCTTGTGAACTTCAAGTGAACCATTGGATGGATTATTCTTAGGATGCGGAGTCATACTTGAATCCAAACACTGCTATTTTGGTGTACAGTAAATGACTCTTAAGTACTCAGTAGCCTCCTTTTCTGATAACACAACCTAAAAATAGACCATATCAGCCAGTGTACATACAGAGTAATGTATGCCGCTACAAAACAAAAGCAGATGAAGAGTGAACTGGACTTGGAAGCTTCCAGAAGCACTAGAGAGCCGACATCTGCACACGCCAAAGGGGTCTCGAAAACAGCCAGAGCAACACTGCAAAGATCTGAAGGCTGCGGGAGGTCAAGGTGACTCAAGCACTGAGGCATCCTCTACTCGTTGTGCTGCCAGGTTTACTAAACCAGCGCTGATGTACAGGATGGTCGGGGCTTTGAGACGGCAATCTCTCATCTTTAAGATGGACTTCTGCGTGTACTTTTCTGGCTCAAGCCAGATCTTAAATAAGTGCTTGAATCTACAGCAGGGCTATTTAACCGGCGGTCCGAGGACCAAATCATGACAGCAAATTAAAAAGTAGATTACTAATAGTTTTGAGAAAAAAAATTATATCATTCAATCAATCAAAGTTTATTTAAATAGATCTTAATCACAATTGTCCTAAAGGTTTTCACAAAGTCACAATGACATCCCCTAACCTAACCCCACATCCAGGCAAGGAAAACTCAAAAGAACCCAGTTGGGGGAAAGGGACTGTAGAAACCCACAATGGATGTCGAGTGGGTTTAATTATTGAATTGTTGTCAGGTTTTGTCACTGACAGTTTAGTTATGTTTTGGTTTTTCCTCTGTTTGTCTTTATTTCCTGTCAGCGCTCTTATTTTGGTTGTTTCCGTCGTCTTTTTCTTCCCTGGCGGGCCGTCCCACAGCTTCGCCAGCGTCTCCAGCATCAGCGACCTGCAGCTGGCCTGACGCGCTGGCGGCCAGCAGGCACCAGCATGCGGACCTCTCGTCGGCCACGGATGTGGTCGTTCCATGGGCGACTGCCTCGCCAATTGCGACGGCATTCAACTCGCCGTCGCCACCTGTCTCTTCCCCGCTGGTTGCGGCCCACCACCTTGTCCTCCCTCCACCCTCCCGTGACTTTGGACTGTTTTTTTTCGGGGCGGGGGGTTCTAGAACGTCTGGTATCAGTTATCGGAAGGGGGGCTACTGTCAGATTTTGTCACTGACAGTTTAGTTATGTTTTGGTTTTTCCTATGTTTGTCTTTATTTCCTGTCAGCGCTCTTATTTTGGTTGTTTCCGTCGTCTTCCTCTTCCCTGCCGGGCCGTCCCACGGCCTCGCCAGCGTCTCCAGCATCAGCGACCTGCAGCTGGCCTGACGCGCTGGCGGCCAGTAGGCACCAGCATGCGGACCTCTCGTCGGCCACGGATGTGGTCGTTCCATAGGCGACGGCCTCGCCAATTGCGACGGCATTCAACTCGCCGTCGCCACCTGTCTCTTCCCCGCTGGTTGCGGCCCACCACCTTGTCCTCCCTCCACCCTCCCGTGACTTTGGACTGTTTCTTTTTGGGGAGGGGTTCTAGAACGTCTGGTATCAGTTATCGGAAGGGGGGCTACTGTCAGATTTTGTCACTGACAGTTTAGTTATGTTTTGGTTTTTCCTCTGTTTGTCTTTATTTCCTGTCAGCGCTCTTATTTTGGTTGTTTCCGTCATCTTCCTCCTCCCTGGCGGGCCGTCCCACGGCCTCGCCAGCGTCTCCAGCATCAGCGACCTGCAGCTGGCCTGACGCGCTGGCGGCCAGTAGGCACCAGCATGCGGACCTCTCGTCGGCCACGGATGTGGTCGTTCCATGGGCGACGGCCTCGCCAATTGCGACGGCATTCAAATCGCCGTCGCCACCTGTCTCTTCCCCGCTGGTTGCGGCCCACCACCTTGTCCTCCCTCCACCCTCCCGTGACTTTGGACTGTTTTTTTGGGGGGGGGTTCTAGAACGTCTGGTATCCGTTATCGGAAGGGGGGCTACTGTCAGGTTTTGTCACTGACAGTTTAGTTATGTTTTGGTTTTTCCTGTTTGTCTTTATTTCCTGTCAGCGCTCTTATTTTGGTTGTTTCCTGCTTTTCTCCCTAAGCGCTGTTTCCCCTCAGCTGCGGCTGATTGGCACCTGGCCACCCCTGGTGTCAATCAGCTGGCTGCTATTTCAACCTGCTTTGCCCTCCAGTCAGGGCTGGAGTATTATTACTTGTCACTGTTTGCGGTAAGCTGTTCCTGTTTGCTGATTCCTGATAGCTATTTGCAGTTTGCTGTCTCCTAGCTCCTTGTCTCTTGTTTTCCTGTTAGCTATATCCTGTTAGCCGTTAGCTGTTTCTAGTTTTTCTGTTTGCTGGTTCCTGTTTCCAGTTTGGCTGTTCCTGGTTTCTGGTTTGTGTTTTTTTTCTTATTTTGGACATTAAATCCTGTTTTCCTGCACCAAGCCTGCCATCTCTGCATCTTGGGGTTCGTCACCACCTCCTTGTGACGATTGTTACATTAACAGATTTGAGAGTTCAGAGTCCGGTCCGTCGAGAAGCCAGCAGATAGTCATAGTCTTTTTGTAAAAAGCTGCCAGGAAATCAGGCATTTTAGGCCCTAGAGGGACTGACTTTAACAGCACACAATGCTCCACAAGAGACATAAAAAGGATAACAGACACATCCCCGCCCCACAAATTGTCTAATCCACTATCTGAAATCTGTTGGGAGGTTTGGGAGAGTTATGAGCAAGACTTGCTCACACTTAAGAGGAGCCCTCAGATCCTTGAATCTCCTAAATCAGGACACATTTCTCCTGCTCCACAAGACTAATAGTAATCCCCTACAACACTTGCACTTCCTCCCACAAGTATAAGGTTGCCCCTCACGGTGATGTCACCTAATCCTAAATGTATCCCCATTCGTGTTGCCGGCTGCAGGTGTGATGTCTTTGATGTCTCTGATGCCGCAGCACATGTGTGTGGTCATTTACAGTACATTCCAATAAAACCTCCAAATGGCATTAAATGCATAGGACGGGGGTCAGCAACCCGCGGCTCTAGAGCCACATGCGGCTCTTGAGCGGCGCCCTGGTGGCTCCATGGAGCTTTTTCAAAAATGTATGAAAATGGAAAAAAAAAACGGGGTGAAAAATATGTTTTTTGTTGTAATATGGTTTCTGTAGGAGAAACCTTACTAATTGTTAAAAAGCCCACTGTTTAATATGTTTATGCTTCACTGATGAGAGTATTTGGCGAGCGCCGTTTTGTCCTACTAATTTCAGCGGCCCTTGAACTCACCGTTGTGTGGACTGTGACTCAACAGTTTGTATACATGTGTAACTTTCGCCGACGCTGCCACAGAAGGACGTGTTTTATGCCACTCCTCCTTTGTCTCATTCTGTCCACCAAACGTTTTATACTGTGCGTGAATGCAAACAGGTGAGCTTTGTTGATGATATTGACTTGTTATGGAGTGCTAATCAAGCATATTTGGTCACTGTGTGACTGCAAGCTAATCGATGCTAACATGCTATTTAGGCTAGCTGTATGGACATATTGCATCATTATGCCTTGTTTGTAGGTAAGTTTGAGCTCATTTAATTTCCTTGACTTATATAAATTTATATTTGCATTCCTCATGACACATTATCTCATACTTGCCAACCTTGAGACCTCCAATATCGGGAGGTGGGGGGGATTCTTGGTCGGGGGGTGGGGGTTATTTACAGCTAGAATTCACCAACTCGAGTATTTCATATATATTTCATATATATATAATATATATATATATATATATATATATATATATATATATGTATATATATATATATATGTATATATATATGTATATATATATGTATATATATGTATATATATATATATGTATATATATGTATATATATATGTGTATATATGTGTATATATGTATATATATATGTGTATATATATATATATATATATATATATATATATATATATATATATATATATATGTGTATGAAATACTTGACTTTCAGTGAATTCTAGCTATATATATATATATATATATATATATATATATATATATATATATATATATATATATATATATATATATATATATATTTTATTTACATATAAAAAAAAATAAAAATACTTGAATTTCAGTGTTCCGGTGGCTATCCATTAGATGGCAGTATTGTCCTGTTTAACTTCTCCGTTCATTGGGCAGGCAAGCTGTTTATATTGTGGGAAAGCGGACGTGAGAACAGGCTGTCCCCACTCAGTCTCAGGTCCGCATTGAGCTGGAGGGGGCGTGGCCTCCAGCTCCGGCTGAATACCGGGAGTTTGTCGGGAGAAAATCTCTGCCGGGAGGTTGTCGGGAGAGGCGCTGAATACCGGGATTCTCCCGCTAAAAACGGGAGGGTTGGCAAGTATGCATTATCTGTATGTATTATTGGCTGCATTTCTGATAGTTGCTTGTGTAGCCATGCTGTTCCAGACCACAGCAAACGTTAGCCAGCTTGCAAAGATTGTGATAAATCCCTTAGAAGAAGACAGCCTGCCTTTTCCTTTAACTTGGACACACACATCTATACCTTTGGTCATTCTAAGACAGCCATTTCCAGGAGTCATCTCACCTTCTGGGAAGTTTTACTAATGTAAAAATGTGTAGAATAAATATTACATTTCAACATTTCTTTCAACGAAGATTTGCGTCAGCCTGCGACAGTCATTTTGATAGTAGGCTAATATAGCCAATTAGCCACTTACATCATGTGTTGCCTTCATTATATACATGTGTAACTTTCTCCGACGCTGCCACAGAAAGACGTGTTTTATGCCACTCCTCCTTTGTCTCATTCTGTCCACCAAACGTTGTATACTGTGCATAGTCTTAAGTCTTAATTTTTTGTGGCTCCAGACAGATAACTTTTTTTGTATTTTTGGTCCAGTATGGCTCTTTCAACATTTTGGGTTGCCGACCCCTGCCATAGGATGTGGAATCTCACCTTTGTGAGTGGAATTCCATATTGTGTTGTATTCATGTGCAAACATCATGTTGGCCTCCCTCTGGACTGAACTGTCACCAAGACCTTTCGGAGCCTTCTCCCGCCCTCCCCACTTCCATCCCGGGGTCAAGGCGACGCCGTCTTGAACTTGAATCTTGCAGCTTATTTATTCCACTACGCCTGTGTTTCACATTTAGAGTAGGCCTCTTCTTCTATTCATTCACTACAGATGTTCTCATAATGCCAGCATGGCAACTTGCCTCTTGTCTTTTGGTGGGGAGGAGGGGTTCTCTTTTTTCACAAATAATAATAACCTAATATTGCAATGGGCCCTGTGATGAGGTGGTGACTTGCCCAGGGTGTACCCCGCCATCCGCCCAAATGCAGCTCCTGAGAGGCAAACACGGTAGAAAATGGATGGATGGATAATATTGCAATGTTAAACTTATTATTAAGGTCCGTTTTCTTCATTAACAGTAATAATGAATGGGCAATGTTTAACTTCTATAATACGGTTCGCGTTTGTATAATAATTTTGGGAGACCGGGCTTTCTGCTCCGCCGCTCCCAGTCTGTGGAACGCACTCCCTGACCACCTGAGGGCACCACAGACTGTGGATGCTTTTAAAAAATGCTTAAAAACCCTATTTTTAAAAAAGTCTTTTTTTTTTTTTATATATATTCATACTAGTTTTAGCTATTTGGCTGTTCTAGTTTTTATTTTTATTTTATTTTTTATTATCTTTTTAGAATAGAATAGAATAGAAAGTACTTTATTGATCCCTGGGGTACATTTTAAGTGAAGTGAAGTGAATTACATTTATATAGCGCTTTTTCTCAAGTGACTCAAAGCGCTTTACATAGTGAAACCCAATATCTAAGTTACATTCAAACCAGTGTGGGTGGCACTGGGAGCAGGTGGGTAAAGTGTCTTGCCCAAGGACACAACGGCAGTGACTAGGATGGCGGAAGCGGGGATCGAACCTGCAACCCTCAAGTTGCTGGCACGGCCGCTCTACCAACCGAGCTATACCGCCCCAATTTTAATT